>NC_051846.1:10017557-10057461 GCF_002237135.1 Teleopsis dalmanni
CGACGATATTGATATCATTAGTCTGAACACTCGCGTCGTCAGTGCGGCATTTTCCAACTTAGAAAAACAAGCAAAGCAAATGGGTCTTGTGGTAAATGAGGACAAAACAAAGTACTTTCTGTCAACAAACAAATCTCCTGAGCGTCTTGGGACCTACGTTACTGTTGACAATTATAAGTTCGAAGTTGTGAAAGACTTTGTTTATTTAGGAACCAGCTTAAACACCAAAAATGACGTCAACCTAGAGATTCAACGAATAATTACTCTTGCCAACAAATGTTACTTCGGGCTAAGTAAGCAATTGAGAAATAAAGCCCTCTCTCGACAAACAAAAATCACGCTCACAAATCCGTTATCATGCCTGTCCTGCTGTATGGTGCAGAAGCTTGGACAATTACCAACAGTAATGAGAAGGCGTTAGGAGCATTCGAGAGAAAAATTCTTCGAAAGATCTATGATCCCTTACGCGTTGGCGACGAGTATCGAATTAGATGGAACGATGAGCTGTATGAGCTATACCGCGACATTAACATAGTTAAGCGCATAAAAATTCAGCGGCTACGCTGGCTTGGTCATGTCGTGCGAATGGAAGAAAGTGCTCCAGCTAGAAAGGTATTTGACTCGGTACCCGCAGGTGGAAAACGCGGTAGAGGACGTCCGCATCTTCGGTGGAAGGACCAGGTGACCAACGATTTGGGGGCGCTCGGTACTACCAACTGACGTCAGAAAGCAACTAATCGGGCTGACTGGCGGAGGCTACTCGACGCGGCCAAGGACGACACACGTCTGTAATGGCCAACTAACTAACTAACAGCAGAAAAAAAATCTCTCTCTATAAAGGTATTGAACATAATCACAGAATTCAGAAAGTCATTGCTAAAATAAGTGAATTTAATAAGGCATTGTTGAATCAAATAGACTATTTTCCCGATTTTGTTCCATATACTTATGGGTTCCTATAACACCTTTAAATATTGTTTCAACTTCCAGAGTAATATTCCAGTCCTTATCACACCTAAAGAAATTCTTGTTTAAAAAAGTTCTCATCAAAAAAAGGGTAATAGTTACTGGTAGAAGAATATCTATTTCAAAGACCTCCGAAAAAGCAATACCCACATGGAAATTTAAGTAAGACATTTATTTTGTTCCACTATTTCTACTCCACTATATACCTATAAATATCAGTTTTCGAGGTAAGGTTGGAAATGTTTATGTAGCTAATCTAAAAATTGTTTGCAGTAATTTACATTAGATGGCGTGTTTAGTTTTTATTAGTGCAATCAAAGTTTTGTTGATGCAATCAAAGTATCTTGATGTGTCGAGAAATAAGGTATATTAAGTTACAACTTAGTAGAAAAAGTTGCTCATATTGCTAACTCTGAGAAGTACCGATTCTAAGGTGGAAGCTTGATCCTCTCAAAATTGAGCTTAAAGATCAACAAAAGCATGATCTTTGAAGTTAAACTATTTGAATATGTTGAATTTCGTTCTCTGTTTTATCTATTTGAAATGCTGATTGTAGAGGACTTTGTACAGTCACTATAGTCTCACCATTTTCTGATATTCTTTTATTTAGCAAAATATTTTACCTGAGTTCTTTACTATATTTTATTTCATTACATTTGAAATGAATTTATGCTTAGACATTATAATGTTTACAAGCCAATTTAACCACTGCCATAAGTCAAGCATTGTTTGCCAAATTCAAAGGATTTTTCTTATAGGATATTTTTTGCTTGTTCAGTTTTTCAGTTTTCTATATTTGTAACTTTCACTAAATACAATTGAAATGAAAGAAAAATATTGTATCTATTGTACATTAATGCGATTTCGACGTAGAAGTAATTTGGTTTTAATGTACATAGTATGCATGACGAAGTCAATTTTTATAAAGGGCAAAAATGTATAATTTCAGTCTAAAGTAAATCGAATAAAAATAACAAAAGATAATATTATACCATAGCCATGATGAAAGGTTAATGTAAATGAAATAAAAATATCTTAACACATTTTATTTTTATTTGTATTTTGAAGAAAATTTCTTTCCGATTGACACTGTCAGCAGCTGTCAAAATTGTATATGACAGCTCCTTCACCACAAATATAGATTTTAATTTAATATCAATAATTCTTAAATAGCCTCATCCATGCACGTCCATGATGTGGGCTATTATTAGTCATTCGTACCTTTCGATATGTGGCTCTGCTATGGCTGGAGGCAGTGCAGAATGCGGCACTCCAGTAATCTTCAGTCTGTGTGTACATTGTCAGTTGTGTGTCAATTTCACCCATCACTGTTAATGCAGCTTCCCAATCTGCTGTCAATTGCATTTAAAAATATCACTCGTATCTGCTATTTTTACCGCTTATTTATTTTGCTTTTCAGACATTTACTCTACCCTTTAACCCTTTGATAACATAGAATGAGCGCAGGCACGCAACCATTTGCCATGTAAAGCAGTGCTATTTTTTTTATTATTAGGGATATTTTTTGAGTCAATACATCTTACGGTGCAATGAGGGTTGAGTCAAGTGCAGCAAGTAACTGACATTGAGACATCACAGCAGTAGCAGTAGCTGCAGTAACACTACACCACGGAGTCTGTTTGCATAACAGTCAAATTGTTGCTGCAAAGGAATAATCGGCATCGTCGGTATCATAGGAATCGTACCTAGACACAATGCATTAGTGGCGCCAACTAAATTACTTTATTGATGCAAAACAAATGCTGCTGGCAGTGGAAGCATCAACAACAGCAACAACAATAAGAGTTGCTGCAGCAACGTATCAGCGCTTCTATTAGTCTGCCGGCAATGTTGTTGACAATTGAAGTAAATTGATTTGCAATTGAAATGCAAATGTTGATGATGAATTTCAATTGAATTGATATTAGTCTGCAATAAAAGTTCAAAAGGGCAACAAGGGAAAATTATGATGTCAAAGCATCAAAGTGATTTATGACCATACAGAACTACGCTATTTATGTTAGTACGACGGCACTTGAGAGAGATAACAAAAAAGTTTTAATCTGAAATGGAATTATTATAATATATACTTGAGTAAAGTGGAATTGTTATTACTTTAATATAAAGAGACATTCATTATACTTCTGATCACTCCACAACTTTCGCTTTCAATGAATATTAATTAATACAGTTAGATATATTGATCTATTTATATTAATCTATATTATACCTTAGATAGCATATGAGCCCCTAGGTTCGAAGATGAAACCTATAGAATTCGAAGGTTCAACTGCCGCGGTTATCAAATAAAGACTCTATAATACGTTTAATTAAAGCATATTAAATGAAATCGATGTTCTCATTATCCAAAATTCGTATAATAGAATACTTAAACAGCTTCGTTATAGATAAGGTTCGAAGATGGTTCCGAGTCAAAACAAAAAATAATGTGATCGATAGTTATATGTAGTAGAAATGACAATAAGACTCAAAAACATCTGAAGTAACGAATCAAATCCTATTATATTCGAAAGAAAAATGATAAAGAGAATTTATAAAAATGTGATTTTGTAGAATGTACGAATCTGGTAACAACAAGTTGTAAAAGCCAAGTAATTGCATTTATCATATATAAAATTGTAACAGATAAAATAACTGTTTAAATAAACCGATGGCATGTATTTGTTATTCCTGTCAATCTTACTGTTTAGCAAGGCGTTTCCTTGATTTCTAAACTATATAATATAATATAATTTCAACAAAATTTGATAATTCTTGAACTCACAAAAAATAAATATTACAAATTGCAATTTGTGGTTTTAGCTTGATACTATTAACATTTTTTTTTGTGGATTAGTCCAGACCTTTTGAAATGATGCTTTGTATTTAAAAGAAAGTGAAATCTCATTTGGTGTTAAAAGTACTGAATTTTTATGAAAAAATAACGTAGCGTTGCAGTCTGCCAAACAGTATTTTCTGACTATCATGACCATTACGGGAAATGAGACTTGGATGTATGCATAAGATCCGAAAACAATCAATCAGTCAGGTCCGAATATATTGCGCTAAAGTCGTTAAAAGATCAACATTATTTATGCAGATTTCTTCGATTAATGTGGTGTGCCGTAATATGAATTTCTTCCACCGAGCCACACTGTCAATAAGGCTTTTTATTTGAGTCTGATGCAACGTTTACTTGTAAAGATTCACTGAAATAGTCCATAATTATGGGCAGATAACTCTCGGTTTTAGATCTCCTATGTTACGCCATCTCACACTGGATTCGTTCTTTAAATTATTTTTTTAAAAACTTGATTCATATCTTTCCACAATCATCGTATTCATCGTATGACTTAGTAATGTGTGACTTTTAGATATTTAGAAATCGCCTTAGGGACACTGTTTCGGCAGGATTGAGGAGTTAAAAAAAAGGTGTGGTCTCGGCATAAGTATATTGCGTTGAAAGAAAATAATCGGTAGACCCGAAACATTTAGAAAAATTAAACGTATAATTGGCAACTTTTTAACAATGAAACAAACGAACTGGATTTGAAATAGGAAGACAAATGAAAAATGGAACCATGTTCGTGGCAAATAAGTTTAAAACAATATTTGTAAGTTATTAAATATTTACAAATTATATAAAATATATAATTTTAATAGAAATCTGCTCAAATGTGTATGACCCGAATTACCTATATAAAATAAAATATCATAAATTATTTATTAATGCTTTTATAGCTCTAACAAAATAATTGTATTTGATATGGCAATGACATATTATGACAGTTGGCAATCTCTTTTTTAATCCTCAAAATAATATTTATATGACAATACTCATATCACTTTTATTTCATTCTGCAAATTGGACATCACAGCTCCACAAATTTTTCCTGTCAAGTTTTAGGATAACATTTGCAGTAAGTTTTACGCTATAAGCGTAATAAAATTAGATATAAAAAGTAAGTGGATCGGGTTGTTAATTATATTGAATTGGTTGACCACAAACTGCTAGCCATAGACCTTAGGGTCCATTGCAGAACTTTTTAACTAAATTGCAATACACCAAAAAAATTTTTTTATGCTAAAAATTCTAAATATATAGGTATACTATGTATTTATATGGTATGTAGCTATTGAAAAGTGTGCAGGTTATTATTAGTTTGAATTGATTGGTCCTAAGCTGTCACGCATAGATCTGGGGATCCCTCGCAGTAACTTTTAGCTAAATTGCAAGAAAACATTAACTTGTTTTATTCACGCTAATATATCTAGAAAACATCTAAGTGTTTGACATATTTGTTTAAGAAAAAAATACGGATTTTTTTTAGGAATTGTAATTTTTTTCAATCATAGTAAACAGAAAATATTTTATTTGAAAATTCTTAAAACGAAAATAAAATTTTCATATCTTCAAATAATTTTTGTGCTTGATCATAATAGAAGAATCTTTGTAGTATTCAAATAAAGTATTTATTGATAAGATCGAAATAATATTAAAAAATTTTTGCAGGTAAAAACTTTTCGTCATGATCGAGACCGCGAATAACCAAATTCCTCTTCCAAAAATGATTCTGGTTTTCAGCCAAGCCGAGCAGGAAGACATGCATGAGTTGAATATTTTTGAAGTCATAAACACTCCTGAACATCGGTGCACCACTTTGGTTACTGAAGAAGAAAGGAATGAATTCGATTCTATCTCCGAATTGGATGATGATATTGTGTACTTCTTTACTAATCGTCACTTGAGCATCCAAGATGTTTTCAATATTGCAAACACGTTGTTCAATACATATCTCCACTGAATGGAGATCTACTATGCAGTAAGTAAAGTTTCGTATAAATTAAATTAAATGATTATAATATAATAAAATTTAGAGAAATCAACTTGATTTATTAAGTATACGCCATGAATAAGAACACGCCTTGCAAGATCTCTTAAATCTACAATAGTAATTTCAACCCAAAATGTTGAATACAAAAACTTTGGAGCTACCTAAGGCTGCCAATTAAAAAATATTTAATATAAAATGTTACAAACATTAATTCATATCAAATAAATAAAATAAAAAGAGAAAAATAAAAGAATTTTTCTTATTTAATATTAATATTTCTTAGTCAAGCACTTCGTTAGAATGATTTCCTTTGAAAAGTGGATCATATGTAGATATAAATAGACGTTTATAGTACAAAATCAATAAAACCTTGTCTGATATACAGATATATTTCATACTATTTGAACTTTAAAAATTGGTTGTGATACTTTTTTTATATTCTATACTTGAAAAATGTTTTTATATTATCAACTTAAGTAAAATGCGTCAGTACTAAGTATCGGTAATATGATAAAGTAGTGAAGAAGAAGAAAAATAGATTTAACCTTAAGTATTTGATTCTATATATGTGTCTGAGATCTCACTTCGCGAAGTACATTAAATGAAAATCTAAGAAAGATACTATTATAAAAACTATATACATTACATTACATACATTACATATACATATACAAATTACAAAACTTTTACAGTTTTTCGGATAGTACCGTCGATCCTCTGAAAAACTGGCCCGCAGACATTTCATAACTACTTTGATATATCAAGTTTTTGCATCTTTCGCGTTGAAATTTCACTTCATTTAGTTAAAGGTTGATTATCCTTTTCTCTTGTGGAAAAAAATCATTCCTGCCTATTAAGCCATTAATATATTTTTGATAGGATTTTTTATTTTTCATATTGATGGGGACTATGAAAAGATTACCTGGCATATTTTAATTAAGTAGTTCGTACTTGCTTTGCCTTTGTTCTACATGATCTGGTATCTAAATTAAAGCTACACGGTTTTTCTAGATTAGGTAAATCTAAATTCGAAACATTCTGATAATTCCATTTAAATTCCTGCGACAACTTGTCTGCTTGAAAATAAACAGAGAAAACTCAATGTCTGAAAGACCTTAATTTAGGAATTTGTGAACAGTGAGATCTAACGCCCAAAAAATAAAAGCGGTAATATGGAATTAATATCTCATTTCATTTGCCGAGATTCACATACAAACTGATAGTATAAACTGCAAAAATTTGGAGGAAAAAATTATGTATTTTGATAATATTAAGACAGAGAAAAAAATCCTTAATTTTTATCACAAAATATTAAAATTAATTATGAAAAAATTTTGAAGATAACTTTTGTCTAAAAATAAATATTAATTTCCTACCTTAATCTCCTATCTTGCTTTAACCAAACAAAAATATGTTAAATCATATTTGGGACTTGTATTTTTATTTTAAGTACATACCATCATATGATGACATTATCATATATACATGTAGGAACACATTACATATCCTTCCAAAATCATGTTTTAACTAGAAAGAAGAAACTTACAAATATGTGACAATATATCAAGAAAATATAATCCGCCTCATAAATGCTCAGCAAAAGCAAATACGTTTTCTGAAAACTCAAAAAAAGGTGTCAATGCCTGGCCTTAAAGAAAAGTAGGAGTTGAACTTGTTCCCAGCACACAAGACTGAATCCATTGACAGCAGGCAATGTACACTGCATGACAACGCCGGAATGAACCACACTCATGTAAAGAAATACTCTCGACAAGAGTTGGATATGTTAGAAAAATTTTAAAATTAATGAGGAAATAAAACACACTTTCACATGTCCTTATGAAATGTTCCTGCATTCCCATTTGTGTGAAATCTCTTAAGTACAAGCATCTGCTGATTTTCCCTACTACGAGTAAATTTTTATAATATTTTAAAGATTTTCATATTAATAATGTTTGTATGTTGAAATCTGATATTTTTCAACGCATTAGCCTAAGTTCGTACATATTTGAATGTCTACGTACAAGACGAATGGTATAGATTAAGGACATAAAGGAAATGTTAACAAGCACAGGATTCATGCACAAAATCACATTAAAATTAATTTATTTAATTTATAAATTTTTGTACTATGAGATATGCTTATCATAATTGGTAATATGAACTTCAGTAGAGTAAATTAGAATATTGATTTTGTGAAAGACATAAATCTATATTTCATATGCTGAGTAAAAATTGTGGGCATGGGGGAGTTAGAGAATAGATGACATCCATTAACAACATAACACATAATTAAAAACTTTAGTGACCTGCAAAAACATTGCATTGCTACGTCACTCTGTTATAAATTATAAAATTTTTACAGAAAGATGAATCGAAAAATGCTATATAACGAATGTTCGAGTGGCACTGCATCTTATGCTTTCATTATTACAACAAAGTCCAATCGGGCATTAGATATCATAAGATCTCAAAATGGAATAATTTCACCTCAGCGTGTCATTTTCAAAAAAAAATTCTTCGATGACAAGTGCCTTAACCTTCTTAACTTTGCTGTTAAATATACCTATATATTTCAAGGCAGCATTATCTTCATAAAGCTTCACGTTCGTTATTGATATACTACTCGTCCATTTATTTTAGTACAGTTAAGAACTTATCATTAAACTTGAAGAAACTATATATTGTACACATTTCATGTAAATTTGGAAATGAAAATTACTATTCAAATGTAAAAAGTAATTCACTTTAAATCGAGCAAAATCAACACCAAATAATGGTCCGCTCTGGAACCTTTCACGAATGCTAAGTAACTTGTAATTTATGAACTCATATCGGCGTTTATCAAAAATATGTAAAACCGAAAAAACAGTTTAAAGTAGACAATTTAACTGACACCAACTCGGAATAACTAATTTTTTTCTAATAAACATCAACTGAATAACAACAATAGATGTAACCAAAAATATAGCCTAAAACTAAGACAGATTTGATTACTCATGCACATTAGGAAGAAACGCAAGGCCCATACCAAATCGTGTGGTGTGAATGACGATATGCTCAGATACGCATTTAATCGGTGGCAAATGATTTTGACTAACAGAACCAATACAAAAGTGTCAGTCGAAAAAAAAAACTCTACTGTCGCCATTAAAACGTGACAAAATGCAACCAAAATATTTGGAACCGCTCCGGACTTCAGCTTAAGCGGTATTTGTCGTACGTTTCTGATACAATAAACACCAAAACAGTCACTAAACACACTTGAAGCGCAAATAGAGAATTTCATGCCAGGAACGCAGATACTTAATTACTGGAACGATTAAAATTGCTGTCGAGTAGTAAATAGTGAATTCCGAAGAAATTATACAAAAAAGAAAAACGCACTAAAAACATTAAATTTGATAAAATACGCATTTACTGACACTTCGACAGTTCGGAGATAATAATTTGGTGTTGGGCAGGACGAAACGTTAAAATTTTTTAAAAGCAATTTGTGCCTTTTTTTGTCAATGCACACATAATGAAGATCTAAAAAACGGATAAAATTGAAAATTCATCAAAGCGTTAACAGATCCTTTTTAACAAAAAAGGAAAATAAAGGTGATGCCTTGAGGTTTCATTTCATACTTTTTTATTATGAGCTGAGGAAAATTATGTTGTATGAAGTTTTTAACCCGCGCCAATCTCTGCATTCATTGAGTTCACCAAGCAACACTTATCATTCAGTGCGGATCGCTAAATGTTGCCAGGAAACTTCACATTATACTCTCAACTATCAGTGATCCAACAATAATGACATCAGGGTTGTTGGTGAGAATTTTTTATGGGTCTGATTCTGAAAGCTGATAAAATTTTATTAGAAATAGTGATTCGAAAAGTAAAAGTATAAATTTATAAATTTTCAGGATGTGATTTCTATCTAAAAATATTTAAAAGAAATATTGCGGTTGCAAAAAAATTTTTAATATCAATAAAAAAGATCACGAAAGTATTCACTGGATTAAATCATGTACATATTACACAGTAAGAACTAAAAAATAACTAAGCATTTTCCTATTCAGTTTCTTCAAGGCTAAATTCATGTACTTAGGTAAAGGTCGATATTATAAATATCTTAAAACGATCATTGTTAATTATTTTATATATAGAACTGTTATATATTTAAAGCAATAGTTTCTTTCTGTGAGCATTCCTTTGTATAGTTCTGTTATTCATATAAAGACAATTTCAAGGACAACCTTATATATACCTTGTCGATCTCGACGCGGTAGATCCTTCATTGATATACTATCATAAGCTCTTGTAGCTTGTATAAACAGAATCGTATTAATTTTGTGAAAATTATAAAATTATTTATATTTAATACATGTATATGTATATTTTCTGAAATAAAGAAGAACTGATATACTATATGGTTTCTCCTACTTACAGATAATTTCAATGATTGACTGTTTTTACTCATTTTCATAACTGATTTTCATTGAAAGATATGCAGTGTCAGACGATTGTTACCTGTTGCCATCATCATTATTCTTAGCTGTAATCAGTATTCTGTTGTTCCAATATATACGATTATTAACTTTCACATCATAAGTTCGTATATTCGTAATTTTTAAGTTAATCTACTGCCACCAACTATTGATTCCGTATATTTTTCATTCCTTGAAGCCACTCATCTTTCTTTTAAGCTTTGGATCTGATTCTTGAAATGACTACACTCTAAGCATCTGCAAAAAATGACTGTCACAAATCCTACACAACTCAAACCTTATACTTCAAATATGATCTATGACAGGAAATTGTTAGAATCATTTCTTCGCAAAAATTTAAGCTTGGATATATATAAACAAAAAGTACAATAAGTATATATTGCATAATAACTATACATGTAAGTATTCCATCAATTATACGTATGGCCTTCTTAAGATAATGTCAGTAATGATATTGATGTAAATGTTAGTGCTATAAAATAACCTCTTAAATATTGGGTTGGACAAAAAGTATTTACCGTTTTCTTACACAAGATTAAATAATATATTATATACGTTATGTATGCACATTTTTTTTGTATGTTAACAAAAAAATCTTTCGAAGTCACAAGAAGTATACGAGTATTATACATTATCTTAAAGTACATATCTTTATCATAACTTTTAGAAGACGTCATTTGAATAGTTAAAAAATTACATTTCAAAAAATTCGATAAGGTACTTATCTGCATAATATTTTTGACAATTTATTAATGTCAACCCACTGATCACATGAAATTCATCCACTTAATGACGTCATTTGTTAAGTAAATTTTTATATGTTAAAATCCATTTATATGTAGAAATAAATTTTCATTCCCCTTCAATTTCTTAATCTAACTAAAATAATTTTTATTCAGGAATCAACAATGTCAAAATTTCAAACCAAGTACAACGGAAACCCACAACCATTTCCACTCATGCGAAACTGACCACGTATAGCAGAGGGGTTGCCGGGTAGAGCAGTTCGTATTAGTAGAAATGCAATGCAAAATGTCATTTAATCAAAGCCCGACATTTGTCTCTCCGATTTTTATTTGTTTTTTTTAACTCTGAAAATGCGTACAAATTCATTAAGCAAAAAGGTTGCCAGAGCATATCAAAGCATTGGACTTGACTTGGTTTGTTGCACAAGTCGCAGAAGGATGGAGACGGATGAGACATCCACTGCATTGGCAGAAGTTACCATTTTCGGTGAAAAACATTTTGTTGATTTGCTTAAGTGTCAAAGTGACAATTGAAAATTGGCATTGGTTCCAAAATGAAAAAAAAGTATATATATAACCTCAGTCCAAATTCGTATAGTACACTGTAAAAATTTTTCATCAATTCTTCTTAATAGATTTGCTGTAATTAATTTTAAATTCGCCACAACGATTTGAGTCCAAATTGCAGTACTTCAATTTTTGTTGCTAGTTGCGATAACATACATGTTGTCGATATAATGTTGTTGATGTTTCTAATGTGTTGTCAATTATTTGCAGTAATTTGCCATATATTTTCCGAAAAGATTTTTATGTCTTATTTTGAAGGTTCACGGTGCAACCCACAAGAGTTCAGTGCCAAATCAATCGACTTTCTGTTAAAAGGGTCGAGGGTCGTTTTTGAATTGCTTTTAATTACAAATTGCACTTAACTTAGTTTTTCAAATATACTGCAAAAGGAGGGGGAGTGCAGTTAACAGATTTTTATGTCATTTAACTTAAATATTGATTAGAGAAATATATCGTTAATTGAAGAGAGTTGTGGGTGTTAAAGTGTTTTCAGTGCAATGAAGGACTTTATGTTTTATTCTGTAATAAATATTTTATTAAAATGTTAAGAGCAATTTTATAGCCAAATGTTATCGAGTACATCGTTGAGAGATTAATTTTCGTAAATAGTACTCAGGGGATTTTTCAATTAATTTTATTGCTTTCAAAATAAGGGGTTCATCTTAAGAGCATGGAAAATATAAGTGAAGTGAAATTAAATTGTAACATTGTATAAAGTATGTGATTAGTAATGTTTTTCTTACTATAATTAAATATATAATGATACATATAGAAAGAAATTGAATAGAGTATTGACACCACAAACCTCAAAATATGAGAAGGTAGAACCAAAACAAAATCTACAAATCTATAGCAAATCTAGTCTGATTATTGAATATATTAGTTTTCACGATAGCATAATATGCAACTAAAATGTAGATTAATAAATAATTGAATAAGCAGAAGATTAAAACTTTCGAATTGCGGCTATATCGAAGAATTTTAAAGAACTCAATCGACTGTTTCTGTACTTGAGAAATTCAATATCAAAATATGGACTTATGAAATTAATCTTCAGTGATTGTTAATTTACTTGGGGTATCTAGTAAGGCTAGCAGAAAACGGGTGTAGAGCACGTAGTAAACGAAAACGATAACAAAGAATATTGTTTATTCAATAATTGGATTTACTCAAGGAAGAGATGAACGATACAATTCATACATCCAGGCCCGTAGTGAAAACTTTCAAATAAATTTTTGCATTAAGTATAATAGCATCAATTATGTTGTATTATTGTTTAGCATTCAATCATATTATGAAGGACATGTATATTATAGCATGAAAGAACGTATTATTTTTGGATGAATTTCAAATGGTTTGTCTTCTGATGTTTTCTTTTTCCTTTGCCTTTGCCCTTATGCCTTTACTATTTGGCGAGCATCAATCATTGGCATTATACCATCACATAACATATTCCATTTTCACTGCAAACTACAATTAACATCGATGTGTTTGTATATTGGTCTCATTTGGAAGAGGTTTCAGTCCATCAAGCCTCTCTTTAGCCTACGCGTCATAGTACAGCTCAAGATCGAACGCAGACGTTGCATACTTGGAGAAACATGTGGGAACTAATTACAAATCATCCTTTCTAGATAATACAGCTATTTAATAGGCCAGCTATGCTGTCCATCAAGCAGTAGATTCAGTTACTATAACTTCTAAACCAATCAAGCGAAGCACATTCTAGTGTTTATTAACAGAATTAGACTGTATGTAATTACTGTGTTCTAGACCGTAGGATAGCAAGTTGCTAAGGTGAGCAGCCTCTCACAATACTTACTGTAAGAACTGAGGTAGAGGATAGCTGCGTTAGGCAAACTGCTTTCAACAATCTAAAAGAGCTGACAAAAGTTATTGATGCACTCCAAAAGTTCCTAAATTGGAAGAATTGCATTTAATCGTGCTGTAAACATAAACTACCAAATAATCAGTTGATATTGATGATGTGACAATAAAATGATGCAAAAGCTCCAATTGGACTTACGGTTTGACTCACTAATCAAGTTAACCAACCAACCCAATGTACATTTTTAATACACGACTATGCTCTGTCAGAAGCAAAGAATTGAAAAAAGAAGATGAAGATGGTATATAATATGTGCTTAATAGTTTTTACTATAATTTAAAAGAATATCGAATTATTTATGTTCATATGTAAGGCTTTGGCCGATTAGTACTACCTAATTTGATTAAATATGCCAAACTGCATTTAAATGGTTTTGCAGTATGAACTTTTTTCCTCATATTTTATTGGAATTATAATCCTTTAAATATGTATCGGCACAAAAAATCTCTTTTTCTTTCGCTGTGCCACACATTTTTCGCATCCTTAACCGTTAAACTTGTAATTCAAAACCATTCAAAATATGCGCCACTTGAGCTCAACGTTTTCCCATTTACCACTTTATCACTCATTACCAGACGCTGTAGGCCATGTGGGGGGCTCTCTGCATATCGTTTACAGGAATTTGTTATTACAAAATGGAAAGAAAAACAAATTTTAATTTAAAAAAAAGTAAAACAAAAACAAAGAAAAAAATTCAATAATAATAAAAATAAGAAAAATTATCTCGCGGGGGTTTCAGAGTTGCGTCTGTGGCTCTTGTGTAGCCGCTAAAGTGTTTTAAACGCCTGCGGTGCCTTTCTTCTGAGATAAGTTTACACCCATGAGCTCAGCACTCTTGTAACTCGGTTATATAACAAAACTGGAAAACTGGTGTGGGATTTCATATTCTGCTGTGTATTCTAACACTCTGCACTGAGCAGTCCAATTATTAAATTGAAAAAAAAAGATGAAAAAATCATATAAAAAGTTATGAAAGAAGAAATATCATTTTAGGGGTGGTCTCCAATATGCATTCTTTACGATTACAAAACATTTTTTCGGTAATAATTTCTTCTGAATTGAGTGTGAAACTATTTTTTACATTAATTTTTATAGTTTTTCTCCGACTCCTGAGGTCAAATTGTTTTCAATATTCTCGGTTTCTACTTATTAATGTTCCATTTAATGTTCTACTTAATGGTGTTTGGCTTTTTTGTTTTTTTTAATAAATCTTCTTAATGATGCTGAATTTATTGCGGAGTTCGTATTTATATATACACTTTTTTTATTCTTATTTACATATTAAATGTTTGTACTTTGCGTGTTGTGAGGCAGAAATAAAAACACACAGAAGTACTTCACTTGCAGACTAAAATAATAAATTTCTATGAGGTTCAAGTACTTATGCAATAAAACTGGAGCAATACTTACTCTGAGGTAATTTGTTCTAAAAGCACAACACAAAGTTGCCTAATGAATGAATGAACAAATACATAATACTTTGTAATGGAAGCAAATTAGAAAATGGAATATAAATAGTATATATCTTAATTAAATTCTGATTAATTAATATGAATTGAAAAAATTGCTTAAAAATATTTTATTAATTTATTAATAAGACACAAAGATGTCCTTTTGCAGCATTACCGAGGACTTTAGGTAATCTAAGGTTACTCATTCAAGTCACCAATAAAAATGTTGGCAGAGTTCTAAGTCTAAACGATCTTAACTCAGATTATTTATTAGTTTCTGAACACGACATATGTGCCTGTTAACTTTAATTATTCAAATATGAAACTAAAAGGAACCGGTCTTCAAATTCTTTGAAATCTGTAAGTGAAATTTCTGCCGCTTTTGACTGCTCGTGATACACAATTGTCAGGAACCAATACAACCATATGGTTTTTATTGAATTGAAAGGCATGTGGAGTCTTGTTACAAAAGGTATTGTTAGGCAAACTCTTTACGAATGAGTCCCGTAGTTCTATATAGTTTTCATTGAATCAAATGTGATGTGAGATCTTGAAATAAGATCTCTTATTGTCATTCTTTTTATTGCTTTATTACGTACTGATATTCTATATTACCCTCTTCCTGTAATCTATTAACAGTGTAACAGTGTAAAGTTGAGTAACATTGTTATGTGAGTAGCGCTTAATTCATTTAATCATGAAATATGAATACATTGATTAAACTATTAAGTCAATTAACTTTAAACCTTCTCCTTCTTTCTTATGTCTTTCCCATCTGGTCCAGAATTAACTCCTACTAGAAGGAATTGCTGCAGACCTTCGAAAGAAGTGTTCTTAATAATTGTGTGAACTGCAGACGCAGATTATGTGAGAAACCTTACAACAAGATATTAATTTTCAATCGACCAAGGTTAGATTATATCTGTGATCCTTAAGGTCCACTTAGGTTTATAAGTCAATTATGTTACCATGTAAAAAGAACTTAGAGAATTAAAAACCACTTTGAACCTTTGTTCTGCTAAAGGTACTCGAATAGACGAATACATGCTTTCACTAGTTGGAAAGTTTTTGCATTTGATTTTTTTACTCTAATTTGAGGGGGAGCTTAATCATCTGCGACACATTCCGCTGTATGGGTTCGCTACAACTCCGAGTGTTAAGTTTACGCCTAGCTTAGTCTTTCCGCAAGCTTGTGCCAATCCAGCACCTATAAACACTCTCCTTTGTAAGTCATTTCGACTATGCTTTTCTGACTTTGATAAATTTAACTTGTTAATTACTAAGCCTGTCTACTCTTCTTTCTGCTGGTCATAACAGGAGTGGGGTTTCAACCGCTAAACCTTAAAGACAAGCGCTTGTAATGTTCCATATATGCCTTTCTAAGAGGTGGTTTAATGTCTTTAAGTCTCAGACTGTGGCTTTCGATGTTTTTCATGTTTCGAATTTTTGCTACAGAATAAAAAATTAATGAACAAATTGAATTTTTTCTGTAAATATCGTAAATGATTCCATCCTTTAGTCTAATGAGTTTAATTGGTACAGAAATTGCACAATTATTTCATAGTTAAATAAAAAATATATATTTCAGGTAATTTACTTTTTGAAACTTCATTTCCAACTGCCCCCAATTTATTTACTACTATTCCTTAAAATACAAGGATCTCATTATTGACTTACAGATTTTGATACATATATTCCCATTATTATTTTGTTTAATTTTTTTTGTTTTTTGCAATTGGAATTCAGCTACCGGTAAGTGGTCTGGCTTGAAGGGTTTTGATTGTATTTTCGAAACTATGATGACACTAATAAAACTTAAAAGGACGAAATTGAGAGCAAAATTTAAGGTTAATAACTTAACAATGAATATAAAATAAAAATAAAAAATTAATAACAAAAAATTATATATTGTATATAATAAAACATAAACAAAGATCTACAAAAAAGCAACCTCAAAACTTAAAGTGCCGTTAATAAGGACACAAGTCAGTCACAAGTAGAGTATACATCCAAAATAAGGTTAAAAAAGTTGATGTTGAAAAAGGAGTAAATTAAAAAGGAAGAACTGCATTCATCAAAAAAAAAAAACAAAAAAACGTAAATAGGAAAATAAGACACTGGCATAAGGATACACTCGAATACAGTTGCAAACAGGACAGCAGCAGGCGAAATTCATAATTCAACAAATGAGTGCATGACACCATGCCAAACCGGCGAGCTGTCGGCTGTCAGAATGACGCTCCGGTCGTCTTCTATGCACGGCAAACAGTGTACAAAATTAAATCACTCAGGATGCGGTTTTTTTTTTCATTATTTTAAGGCCGAAAACTACGCTGCAATGCCTCAGTTGAAAACTTTATAACTTCACCTTTTTTAAGTTGTTTTTTTATTTGAACTAAATATATGATAAGGACTGCATTGCCACTGACTGATTTTGAGTGAACTGTTGTGTGGTGTGAAGTGGTGTAGTGTGGAATGGTATGGTATGGTGTGGTGTGTTTAAGTGTGTGGCGTAGTGTAAAAGAATCGAGGAAAGTCTAAATAGTGAGCAAATTAAAGGAAAACAGGGGCAGAAGAAAGGTGCATATGAAGAAAAATTGCCTAACTTTTTTGATTATGTGCGCTGCAGCAGCAAGGGTAACTCAAACTCAATGCACACACACACAAACTCTTGCACACAAGCAACTTAACATAAGCAATACACGTGTACACGTTTGAGGGTAAAACAAATTTTAAACAGGCAACACTGCCATACATACGTACATTATGTGCACATGTGTTGTGCACGGTTGAGTGTATCAACCGTGTTTACTACAAAATGAACCAAACGGAATAAAGTTGGCATAGGCAGAGCAGACAAATAGTAAGATAGGAAAACATAAATATGTGCACTGCAATCAAATGAGTAAATGAATGAATGAGTGAATGAATGTTGTTGTGGACAGACATAACAGCCATAACAGACAGTCGAACAGTCAAATAGTCAAGCAAATAAATGGACGAATGAACATACTCAAAAGACAGAACCGCGTGCATTTTATTACTACTACGATGACAACAACACAACTACGCTTACAACAACAACATCAGCATAAGGGAATGAATGCACTGAGTATGCCATAGCCTGTACCGCACGTCGGCAGCAGCGTAGCGTACGGGTGCAGCGCTCGAAAGGTACTCGTCGTTTTAATAGTTTTTCACAGTTTTCTTCGTGTTGTTGTTGCTGTGGCTCTGCCTTGGTTTGTCTTGTTGTTGTTGTTACTGTCGCTGTTTTTTTTTTATGTTCTGAGTGGTTTTTCAGTTTTTCTTCATTTGCTGCTGGGCTGAGCAGTGTTGGAGTGTATTTTTAATTCATTTTGTTCATTTTGTATTCACTTTTTTTTTCTGCTTCTGTTTCTGTTTTTATTCTTTAATACTTTTTTTTCTCCTCTGCTGCTTATTTACACAAAAACTTTGCACTGAACTCATATTGAAATGTTGACTGCTGATACCGAATTCGTATGCATGCAAGAATCATTCCATGTGCGCTCGTTGCAGTGATCGCTCGACAAAATACACAACTCGTAATATTGTGCACGGTGCGGTGAAGACGGCGAAGGCGGCAAATAGCAAATAGCAAATATACAATACGTACGAAACGGAAGTATTTACTTACGCTGAAATAATTATACGCGGACGATCGAAGGAATTAATTTTATTAATTGTCATTATACGAAAACAAGGCATCGAATCGAATTTTTTAATTGAAATTGTGTGCAGCCCAAAAAAAAAACAAACATAAAAATAAAATAAATAGTGCAAAACGAAAACTTATAACTGACATTAAAAAAAAATTATTTAAAAATAATTATTAAATACAAAATTGAAAATTTAATTGCAATATTAAAAATTGTTTGTAAAAAATAAAAGTATGGGACGTCTTTTTCAATACAATCGCTTTGGCACTACCAACCCAGAACACAGAAGGGAAAATCCTACCAGCAGCAACTCGAAAACAAAAGAGGTAAGGATATAGAAAGCATATATTTTTATATTAAATTGAATAAAAAAATAGACATTAATAAATTTGATATTTTATAAAAACAAAAAAATGTAATTCTAAGAAAAGCATTAGATTATTCATGGGACTGGTGTCCTTAAAGGAATACGTAGACACTTACTTAACCGCATAACCCATTGTTATTCTATAAATACTCATAGCTACTTCTATATCCAGTTATATACAATAATTCCAACCTTTAATACATCAAAAAAGTTGTCTCAAAAAAAATTCTTTTCGGTCACTTTAGTTATTCAACAGCACTGATTTAGATTAGAGTGATTTAGATTAGGTTAGAGTGACGACCTTGTGCTCAAAGCCCGCTTGAGCTCAAATGATGGCAAGTTGTGATACCAATGCCAAAAGGCAGGACTCTCCCACTTGAATAAAAGGGAACAAACCTAACAAGTCTATAAATTTGACCACGTCCCTAATTTTGCAGGATAATAGCTCTCTTCCGTCTGTCATATTTCAAATCTTCTCCTAGCCAATGATAGACACTGATACATAAAGTAAAGCACAGTTTTCTCCTTATCCAAAGAGCCACAACTCCAACGAAAGTCTCTAGCATATCTTCCTAGTACACAGTGACCTATCAGTACTAATAGCATAGTGGTAAGCAGGTTTTTTCTTATTAAAAAAACAGCAGACTGATACGTTTCTTCTACTTTTTTGACCAGATAATGCTTGAAATCTGTTAGAAGATTTCATCTGCCCAATTTTGTTTAATTATACTTAGATATTTTTCTTTCATTGCCAGCTTCGCTCTTGCAAATTGGGTAACAAATTCTGAGAATTTAATGTCAAGGAGCAGCAGAGTATATGCTCCTTGTCTGCCACTGAATTGCACGTGATATACCTGTGTTTCGGTACTTACGCTGTAGACTAAGACACCTAGCTATCTCGCTAAGAGAAGCTCGGTATTCTCATATTATTAAAGAAGTGGCTATAGTGCCTACCAGACATTTGATGGTAGCTAAACTGTCCGAAGCAATGGTTTAATTTCAGTATATCTACGTTTGTCGCCTATTTTCTTAAAACAAGTTCATATATTAACAGTAAAAGTCACAAAATTACTAAATAAATACTCTGTAAACTAATAGTCACGAAATGCTCTTAAAGTAGGTATAGTATAGACCATTTTAATATTAAACATTATGTACAACATTATGTCAAAGCAAATACCCTTTTAAGGAGTTTTAATGTACCCAATCAACTCCCATAACTACAAAAAATGCAAAATCAAAAAACCTTTTTGACTAATTAAAGGGATTATATCACCTTTCTCTTCACCTACGTATAAACACAACTTTATTACAGCTTCGAAGTGGTTCTATAAGTAAATAGCAATTACGATCCTGCATTTAACAGTCGTGTCACAATTAATCCATATTTTCTTAGTGAGTTGGTTGACTAGACCGTTTGCCACAATTCACTCACTTATATGTATAAATCTAGTAGATAAAGATTTATACCAAATTACTCTATTTTCTTGTTTTTAGTCTACGCCATACAGTTTAAGTAATATTTCTTAAGTCCATTAACTCTTCTATGATTTTTTTTCTCTTAAAATCTTTTAAGTATATTTCAACTTTTTAAGAAGTTTTTCTTACAAAACCAAATTTTAATATTTAATTCCCAAACAAAAGAACTTTTAAATGCATGTGAATTTGCTATAAACTCAAAAGAATAAAAGAAAAACGCTTGACCATCTCAACTGATTAATGGCTTCATTAAAAAGTATCTGATTTCGTGGTTTTCCACACTAAGCGGATTATAAACACTTAATCAGTGTCTTATTACTCTACCGTATTACACATAAACAAACATTAATTTTCATTTTAAATTATTGTGGAGTGGAGTGAGAGAAAACTATCTGATAGTGCAGTTCTCCATAGTCGTATCAGTGGCTGATATCATAGTTTTCTGTCAAATATGATATAAAGCACTTGTTGTGTATTTAGGCTATAAATCATAAAACTTATATGATTTATTTGCATAGCAGTCCGAATGGAACAAAAGCCAAACGGTAGTAGCAACTTTAAATAAACAGAAATAAATCACAGCAACATCTTTATCTCCACAGAAACCACTCCATAAATGTTTTGTATTATCTTAAGCCGTTTAATAAATATCAGTATTTATTTATGATTATTTATTTTTATTACTGCATTACTTCTTTCAACACTCATTAGACTGATAAGACAATATGGAGTAATACCAAAGAAGCAGCAAATAGTTTTCCTAAATATATCAACAGATAAGAGATGAATGACACAGGCTTTTATTGGTTGCTGATAACAAATTAAACAACAAATTCATAAAAATAAATAAAATCCGTAATAAAAACTAATTGAATTATATGCATGGAGTATTTCTGATTTTCGTGTATTGGAAATTGTATCTTTTTATTTTAAAATGTTTGAACAAGTTTTGTTATCTGTACAACTAATCTAAACAAACAAATTGTATCTCGAACATAAACGAAATAAATCACTGCATTGGAGTCGCGACTGACTGGTGACAAATGCGTTTCAGACACTATTAGATTCGATTAGTGCAAAATTGAAAAGACCAATGATTTTATTTCATTTTATATTTATTGATTTAAACTTTAAAATATTTAGCTGAGATACAAACTAAAACTAATAGAAAATTTGAGTGTTTAAAGAATGAAATATGCACTTGAAACGAAATCTAAAATTTAGACACAAAATACATCGTTAATTTGAGTTGCAATTATGTATCGGAATGGTTAATGAATTTTTTAATTGACTAAGAAAATATGTCAAATGTATAAATTTTAGACAAAAACAAAAACTAATTTAGGTTTTTCCGACTCTAAAATTCTTCGACAATATCCTTCCTTTATATTGTGGCGAGGTAATACCATTCGCAGAATGGTTCCGTAAATGACGAAACTGTAAACAATGTGTCTAATCTTGTTTTAGGAATGAGACACTATAAAAATAGTTTCATACACCTTTTGGCGAATTACATCAATAACTACGTAGTTAAGTAATAGTTTCTATGTCCTCTTCTTACTCACTATTCTGACTCGCTGTAATCGTTGAATAGAACCCCGAATTGGGAACCATTAATGGGTTGGAAAAGTTTCTAAAATATTGAATATAATAACATACTAGGACTAAATAATTAATATACATATTTTCATATACTTATATTATCTTCAGTTAACAGTTCTTCAAGTGGACTTGTTCACACTCCATTATTTTTTTCATTGCCTTTCTTTCTTTTAAATTTTAGTCACCTTTCAAAAAAGAGGTTCTACTATATTTATCTATTCCGTTATATGTACAAGTAGACATATATATTTCTTCATTATAAATTATATTCTTAAGGTACATTTTTACCTATTTCTTTTATGTGTGCTCAATGCTTGAAGGTTGCCCCTGATTTGCAACAAAATTTTGTGGAATCATTTTTCTAAGAAAAAACATTCGGAATTCGTTTTTCCATAATCTCGACAGGGCAATCCCAAAAGGATTGTTGTAGGTGTGCCGACTGCACACTTGTAAATAATTGTTATTCCTGTAAAATCTCTTATAAGATAGCAAAAATATTTATATTTTTTAATGTCAACAATGTTGAGTATTCCTAGAATTTGAAAAAAACACTTTTTACATTATGTACTTGAAAATAAAGTATTAATATATATAATAATATATCTAAGTATCTAATGGCATACGACTTGATGGTTAAATGCATTCAATATGGTTAATTACTTTTATTCCATACACACAACATAAAAATATAAATCAAGGAAAGTATTATAAGTGTAGGAGTAAGAAGAGTAAGATTTAAATTAATAGAAACCAAATACAGTATAAGCAAATAAGTCAAATATTTTTATCTTTGACCAACAATTTTATTGGATTAATGCCGAGACATGAGTTTCTTCATAACTCCTGTGTTTTGGGCGCCATTAACATTGTTATTCCGGTTTCTACTTTTCATTTGAAAAAGTACGAACCAGTCACATCACTAAACCATAAATAGCACCAGACCGTAAATTTTCCTAGGTACTTCCTTAACTCAAGGATCGGCTTTGGATCTTATATCTTCTGCTTCGATTGTGGTAAGTTTGTCAATCTTAATGAAGATGAAAGGCTCTTATGCATTTCAGCGTTTAAGGGTGTTAATATTTAATTTTAGGATAAGCTGGAGTGCTATATAGTTGGGGAGTAAGATTAAACAAAAAGCATTAACTACTTTTCAATGATATTATTATACTGATTAAAATGATTTTCAATGTTGTTTTTAACGAAAGAAACTAAATTCTTAATATCAACTATAGTTTTCAATAGAGAGATATTTTGAACAGTAGTAAATTTTACGAGAAAAATTTTATTTTTTATTTATTAATTGAATTTTTGCTGTCCTTAAAACTGTTTCAAGTATTATCGATATCCATCAACAGTAGTCTTAGAATTATTTCTTATATTTAATTATTCGTAAATAATTTTTTGCGATCGCAAATACCAAAGGTTAAACTCATACCCTGCCAAATTTGACGCTCAGAATCAGTGTTCATTAGCCAACTAACACAAAGACGTACGTAAGAACTTGGATATATCAAACATCAGTGTAGTAAATCACAGAAAATAAATGAATACAAAATATTTAATGTATAAATATAATAAGATAATATATTTAATATTTGTTATTGTTTAGTAGTTTATTTATGTACTATTTTAAATTGATGGATGTGATTAATTTAATTATAATCATATTAACCTATATAGATATATATCTGTACTATACATTATTATGTTGAAGCTGTTTTAAACTAGTGTACTTAAGCACTTATACTCTCTTTTAACTCGAGGTTTCTTCAAAATCCCTCTCTATACCTTGAATAGATTATTGTTTATCACTTCATCAGACTAAGCAATAATTGACTTCAGATCTGCATACCTCCCCGAGGAGACTGTAACCATTTTGAGATTTGATAACGCGGTGTTGGTAAGTCTGGCAGTTTTCGCAAATAATTTCAGGACTCTATCCTTTATGTATTTTTTGATGAGATCAATCTTGTTGTCCCTATGTACTATACAGATAGTATAATTTATTTTACGTATGAAAACATCTCTTTCCGATATTAAAATGATTTTTTTTCTTTTTATTTTTAAAATAATACTACAGACTTCTGTTTTGGTGATTGGAGATTGACATTAATCAAATGTCAATCATTCAAATATACATATTTGAATAATGATACACTAATCAAATAAATATACATATATCATCAGTTCATTGACATCTAGGATATTTTTATGATATATTGTAATCATTTCATAGAAATATTTTATACATTTACTTACACATTTCTATTCAAGTAAATTCGCTCAAGTTACTCCTCTTCCTTGAATTGAGGCAAATTTATTATTATGAGTACGACTATCTTCGCCCAAACAGCATATGTCAGATCAAACATTTTCGATCTTATCTAAAAGAACACAATCACAAATTAATTAGTTATCTACCATAAAAACAAATTAAACTCGAATAGATCGAATCAATTTTTATGCTTAAATTTAGTTCCAGTCTTGCAATTAGGCTTGCATCCTCCAAACGAAGTACCACATAAAATTTCAACATCTTGAAGTCGTAAGAGCAACTCGCCACTATCAATAGCTCTAAAGTAAACCATATGGCACTGTTTGGTTATGGATCGAATTAAAGAAGAAAAAACCTTCTTTTAAAAATTAAATAAATTTTGTTTTTAATCTTTTTTACAATTGCACATACAATCCTAACCCCTTGAAGGCAGAGAGACACTTCAACGAGGCAATTTCGAACAGTTGACAGTTTGTTGATTTGATGTGTTTGTTTTTATGAGCCTGCGAGCAATGTAATTTTAGTTACATTCTGAGTACGACACATAATTATCTAAACAATAAGAAAATAAAAAAAAAATAGAAAATATTAAACAATTTTCAGAAGAGTTGACAAAATGTTGACTTATAAATATTTACTTAAAAAGGCGCCGCAATGAAAGATGTTTTTGAAGCACTACGTTAAAGAGTAAAACAAATAGAACTTCTCCAGAACTAAAAGTGTTGAATTTTAATTATCAATTTTATTGCTTAAAACTAGAAAATATTTCAAAAATTCAATAATGAGTTTGTATAAAATTTTTCCATATGGTGAATCCATAAAAAAATGTTTCCATGTGGACACCAGACAATCGTTATTGTTTTAACAAAGTCATCCTCGAGATGATTAGATAGTATCTAAAACAATTAGGCATTCATTGTGCATTTCACTATGTCCAGACAAGATCAAAATAGCTAAAAATTCTTAGACATTAATTTACCTATTGAGTTCTTAAGAAACTAAGGCAGGCAGTCAGGCAGGCAGGCAGGCAACTTATAATTTAGTGCATTGCCAGGACGCGACTCAATTTAAGTGGCATTATCATGATGTTTATGTTGATAATTGCTCTGATGCTGCTGTTGTTGTTTTCTTTGATGACTTGCTGCAGACACAGAAATATGCCTCAGTCTATGCTAATGACTATTTTTCAAATTTTTATATATTTTTCCATATAATTTTAGAACACAATTTCAGTTGTGGCTGCGCTTAATTGAAACTAATAAATACATTTGGACTTTTATTGCTATTACGAGTACAACTTCACTGTCTGTGAAGTGCAACGCTGCAGCATGCAACTGCGGCATTTAAGCAGTTTTTAATAAATTAACGCAAATTAGAAAAGAACTTTTATTTGAACACTACGAGCCAACTAAGTGCACTCGAAAAAGATGCTAACTCCAGGCGCTAGTTCGTTAATTAGAATTTAGAAATGAAAAAAATAAATAAATAATTATTTTAGAAAGCACTAATTTAAAAAAGGAAAATATTTTTCATAAATCTTCATAACACAACTTTAAAATTATATATAATTTTTTAAACTTCAAACTTCAAACAGCATAATTTCATATTTCAAGGGCAAATGATTAATAGTTTTGACTGCACCAGAGACAGCAGATACATTTACTGCATACATCTTAGCTACTAAAATATCTTGTCCTACATGTGTTAAATGACAAAAAACATCAATTTTGTGTGCGTGATACCAAAGATTTTAGTTCTAACATCTTTAATAGTCTGATGCTCTCAGTAATGTAGTAGTATTTAGATACAATATCTTTTGTGTATCTGCTATTAATAGAACAGCTTAAATCGAAAAATGATTAAAATTAATTACTGCTGGCTCTTTGTGCAGCTTAGCCATAATTTCATATAAAATTCTTTCGTAGCCTTCATTAGACTAGCAAGCGGGGCATGCAAATCTCTTCGGAAAATCTCGCTACTTAGTTACATTTGTGTGGATTTCCATTTAAATGAAAATTTATTAACAGCAAATGCGTGCTACCAAGCAGCTAATATATTTAATACGAGTTGTCTTCCTATGTAAATAATGTGCATTGTGCCTCTATATCTATATAAAGACATCAGCATTTGGTGCTCTGGTGCCATGTGATGAAGCCGGCTTAGAATGGATTCCTTAGCTGGTATTTGGTGTTGTGCGTAAATGTCGACTAAACAAATAAAATTGTGTGAAAATTAATTGAAATAATTAAGTGTCGGAGACACAGAAGCATTAATCTTAACGGATTAGTCGGCGTTGAGGCATGAAAAAAATATATCAATTAAAATACCAAGTGGGAACAAAAGACTAAGAAATACTGCCACTCATAAATAGAAATTGAAATTTCAAATAAATTTTATAACATAAATTCACAGTAACGCCAACCAGTAAAAGACTTCTTTAGTGCTCCTATTTAGATACTTTTTTCTTTTATCATATTACATATATATATAATAAAAGAACAAAGTAGATACTTTAAAGGTTTTAGCGGCGCTTAAATTTAATTCAGCGCATGTGTTAAGTTGTTGACTCGAAACAAAATTTAAGTACTCATACTCATTCATACAGTATCTGCTCCATAACTTTTCATTTCGTGTCATTTTTTCCATTGCAAATCTACGTGTAGAACAAGAAATTACTATCAAAAAATCTACTGACAAACAAACGACATGAAAGCTTGTTTCATTCTAAAAGCACAAAATCCGACAGCGCGGTTGTCTAGTCACATATGGCTTCCGCACTAAAGGATTTGCAAGCACCACAAACAAACTCAGCCATAATAAAAAGCGTTCAGATACAAAGAAAACAAACTGTGAAATACACAGAAATATGCATTTTTTGCGGATTGCATTAGAGAACAACTATAGTAGCATTTACAATTGTTGTTATTGCAGTTGTTGTTATTGTTATTGTTATTGTTGTTGTTATTTGCTACTAACATGCATACTGTAGTATATCGTATTACTTACACAGTCGACAATAGTAAATATCTGTTTGGATTTGCACGGTGAAGAAGCATGTCAATAGATTTGCAGACTGCATTAGTTAGCATATATTTGAGATACAAATAACAAAAAAAAAAAGCTTTACATACTGCATTAGATGAAAGTGTAGTAAATATTTTTACACTTTAAAGTGCTGAAAAGGTTAATTTAATACACTAAATCCTGAAGTTTGTGCTGCATTTCTTGCACTAAGTCGTTGTAAGAACTAAGAAGTGTAGATTTAAAAAACACTTTATATGATAGTAAAATACTACAACCTAAAAAATTTTAGGTATAGGAAAATGTTAAAATTTCTAAATAGTTTTTTAAACAGTTTCCAAAACAATCTAAAATAGTTTATTTAGATATTTACGGCAGTAGTCACTTCTAAAGACTATGGATGGTGAATATTTAACAGTATCCGAAACAAAAGTCAGTTCAAGAAATCACTATTAAATGTATTGATATGAATATTAAAAAAAGGTATGAATATTAAAAAAAAAAAATTTAATTCGATCATTTCTCTCTTTTCCTATTCTATATGTACGACAAAAATTATTCTAAATTATAAATAATTTTTTAAAACACACAGTGGACCTCTTGGTGGACCATTTCTTTTTACACAAGGCTATATACCTTATGGTTTTAAAAGTAAACGTTAATAACCAACCACCCAAAGTCAACTTATGATCTGAACTACGATCATATCTTTATATAAGCATATTGTTTGGTCCTTACCATTAGGTATGAAATACAACATCATTTAAAGTATATTATTTCTATGCGGAATATTCTACAATACTGGAAAGTTACTTGATACGGAGAAGCAACAGTTCGATCATAACGTGACGAATGTTTCTCTTCCAAAAGTTGAGTGTTTCAGGGTTTCATTTAAGAAAAAAACCCTTCCAAAAAACAATAGCTCGCAAAAAATTTGATCGATTTTCGTCTTTAAGGTGGCAAAAATAAATTTAGTTATCATGTAGCTATAGTGATCTGAATTAATGGTTTATATGATACTTTCAATTCGATACTTTGATGCGATATTTTCAAAAATATATACGCCCAACACACCTTCAGATCTAATGTCACAACATACAGTGACTTTTTGTATATGTAATGATCTTTCTACAGTTACTACAGCTATACTTCCAAACAGAAAACCTTATAGTGACTTTTGGTCGATGTAAAGGTCTCTCGACAATGAGACACTTTTACCTACCATAACTTAAAAGTGTCTTCGTTGACACTTTTTCAAACAACAACTTATTTTTAGTTGAAATGCGTTTTAATGATGTATAGGGTTTAAATCATCTACCACAGATGTAATTTATTCTTCACAATTTTGTCTATACTACTCTTAGATAGACGACTATGTTCACCATAATTTCCTCTCAATGCAGGAAATAAACCAATTAGTGTGTTATCAAATTTTAACATATTTAGTAGTTCCTGAAAGATCCATGTTGTGAATTGACATATCTTAAACAGAGTACTTTTTTTTTATTGTCACTATCATATTATTTCGCCATCATATTTAAAATACCTTGAGTGATAGTTATTCATAAGATACCTTACTAAAGTATTCTACAAAATTAAAACCACGAAATGGACCTATTGGATTTTAAGATTTAACGTATTGAACTCTTTATTTTTAAAAGCGTTTATATTGCATTGTATAAAAATATAATATATTCTTTTTTATTCTCTTAAAAACAATTACTAACCTAACCTGTCTCGCATAATTCATAAGGAATTAAAGGCTTTCCTTTATGTCAACTACATAATACAAGCATTTTTCTATCTTTAATCCGAACCCTTTTAAGAAAATACTTAAAATTTATTGTTTATGACTGGAAAAATATTACAAAACATTTTATTGCTTAATTAGCATTTTTAACATATTTTATACTTGGAGAATGTTTAATTCAACAAAACGAATTCCATTGTCATATCGACAATAAAAATGTCACTAGTGCACACTTAAAAGCTGTTTTCATATAAACCAAAAGATATTGAGACATAAAAATATGCTCATCTGTGATGTTTAGTGTCATAATGACCCATATTTATGCAAATAGAATTTTGTAATAATCGTTTGGAATTACAATAAAATTATGTATTAAAAAGCACATCACCACAACGAGTGTAGATATAGACCATCACACTATCACAGATACTCCCAGATCAAAGAAAAATGTCAGAATGCATAAAGCACAAAGGCATTAGACAGTTCGCCTGCCTCAAGCGAAAGGATTTTTATGGCCACAAAAGAAAGCTTTGAGGCGTTTACTAATTGCAATAAATAAAAAGCAGCAGCAACGCATTTTATGATTCATAAAATTTTCATTAAAATAAAATCAGAGAGAAAAATCTGTATTTATTCAAACCAAAAAATCACAATTGGAAAACTTAGAGGCGTAACGGACTACATAGCCGCCTTGTCAAAGAAAAATGCTTGAAGCGTTGCTGCGGCTGACAGTTCCTCTTCAGTGCAGCAAATGCTGTAATGCAGCACAGCTGTGCGTTAAGTTCACTTTTTTTACTTGAAAATTCACAAATGCAGTGCAGGCAGCATTTTTAATAAAATTTATCATAAAATTTGATTTTAAATGCCATTTAACACATGTAAGTACTATACCGTGTGCCATAAACTTTGATGTATGGAGTTTAAGTAAAGCGGCCCATGACGCCAATTTTTTGTGGGGGGAAATAAATTGTATGCTTTTGGATACAAATATTTTGTCCACTTTTATAGTACAGAATCCACAATTTTACGAGCTGTGAAAAATCGACAACTTGCCTTTCTTTGAGGTTCACAAATAGTTATTTTAATATGTGATACCATTAAATTGTCTATTTAGAGCAAAATTTTGGACTCTTAAATCACCAATGCCAAAGAAATTTATGCTTTATTCAGTTTTATTTCAATTTTTAGTTTGCGAGAAAAATCAAATTTCAAGGCAAACACTGAGCAGTGTTAGTATTTCGAAGATATTTTTCTGTAAAATATATTTTTGAGAAAAATACTCGCTTGCCAGAACTCCCTAAGGCAGTGGCAATCATATAATTTATCATACTCCTAGACTGACTCGTGTAGCATATATGTTCGTAATTTATTTTCATATATTTTGAGAAATTGTTGGCATATTTTAAAAGCATTTCATTTAAGTTCTATGGCCAATTAGGCAAATGCCAGCAATTAATTTGAGTTTAAACATGAAACAGAAGACTACATAATATTTTGACATTAAACGAATGCCAATGCCTTAAGTCGCACATAAATATGAAAAACTGTTCCGAACATAAATTGGGCATTCGAAATACTGGCAAATGTTTAATAAAAATGTATCTATTGATAGCTAAAGACATAAAGACACGAAAGTATTTGCTTTATATTGCAAGTAGTTAGAGTTAAGCTGCTTGCAGCAAGTGTCGCATTTGCAGTCACTACTGCCGCTGCTGCTATTCAGCTTAACTAAATCCGTTGGCACAAAGTGCCACGATAGCTTTACACACAGTTAAAGTATTCGTGAACACCCCTTTTGCAATACTCACATTATGTGGCACCATTTGCTGTCATTGTGAGTCAATTGATCCCTGTTAATGCCACCTTCATCATCATAGCTGCCACGCGCTCTGCGCAACCATCGAGTGCGCTAATAAATAATAAATCCTTTGGCACATACATAAATTCGTTGCCGGCTCATGCTGTCATCTAAGCGAGTTTGAGTTTCTGTGCACATCTGTTGAGGTAAATTTTATTTAGTGCAGATATATTTATGTTTTCTAAATTAAATAAATTTTTTTGACTATTGGCCAATTTGTTGATATTTTTAAAATTTATGCCTCTCGCCGCCTCCTTGCGGTTTGTTACAAATCTCGCTGATTTTCAAAACACTTGCCAAGCAATTATGTATGGAAAAATATTTTAAAGTAACTAAAAGTGCAGGGGTTGTTGGAAGCACTTAAACAACTGTTAGCAAACAATGCATTTAAAAAAAAAATTTAAGTTTTTTTCCAACCAGTAACAAACTACTTCACATATGCTCACAATAATGCACTTAATTGTGACTAAGCGTTACAGAATCTACCCGGTGGTCCACGATGTATGGAGTAGTGAAAATTAACTTCAATTTAAAAAAATATACAATTTTTTAGTGAATGAATAGAAAGTACGTTTTTTGTTTTAAAATCTAACTTCATACCATTAGTTGAAAAGTGATTAAGTTACTTCTAAGCTAACGTTTATGTTTACTTAATTGCATTTATAAACAGACTGACAAATATTTTTAATCCGCTATTATTTTCTAATAGTAAAGTAACTTTATATTAGCCCAGCACTAAAACACATACGAAATAGACTCCTGGGAATATATACCCTTACAGAAGAGGCAATTAAGCTTTGTTAAATAGCTTCTATACTACTGTTTAACCATGCAATAGAACTTAGAGACTAACTCTAAACCTAGAAGGGAGCACAAAAGACCAACGGTCGCAGTGCCACATCCCATATCAATTATAATAAACTAACTTTACTATCTGAAGGATATCATGGCCTATGGTATCATCCTAATATGACAGGTCTGCCTGAAGAGACAGAATGTCGTCCCCGGAAATTCCTTTTTTCATCCGAAGTAAGGATATCTATGTTTAGTTAGAGTGGATATGTAACTCAGACTATTTATTATGACCTGCTTCCCGAAAGTCAGCGAGCCGTGTTTTTTCGACTCCTTATTTACACTTCCCTTAATAATAAGTTTTTTATTAACTTCTTTAATTTTTTAGTGAATAATATTAACCATTTCCGTTTATTTTATCGGGTTCTATGTATTATATTTACAAGTTGTAAATACTGCGTTTTGGGAATTAGAATTTTACAGTCTCAAAAAATTATTTAGAAATAATTATATATAACAAATAATTCTAAGATCACCGAGAATGGGTATTTGACAGTACTCGAAGCACTTGTATGGTCAGCCAAAAATTCAATTAATTAATAAATAATAAGAAATTTTTGTTGTTGCGATTCACTAATGTTCCAAATACGTCTATGAAAACAATATTTTGTATAAAGAAACGTGATTTATTTTTGTACATAATTGACTTTAATAACCAAATTTTATATATAATTCTTTTTGTAGTTTTAATTTAACAATAAATAATTTCAGGCTTTAAATTGTTTATGATGAGATTCAACAACCATTATATATTCTAGAAGTAATTGAGAATGTAATTAAAGATAAATAATTTCAGTTCAGTTGAAATTCCAAAACGGAATTTTAATTAGTTTTTTTTTTAAATAAAAATCTTATTCTTCTCTTTTTCTTTTCAAACAACTTTAAATATATTGGGAAAAAAGCAGTAATAATAATTTATTTCTCGCTAAATGCATTTAAAGAAAATGAAAAACTTTACCATTAAATATTTAATGTTGCTGATTCTGTGGAAAAACTTCATTGCGCTGTCTTTGATTAGTGAAAAACCACAAAGTAACTTCAAAGAAATAAATTTTATGGCCAACTTCAACCACAAAACGCATAAAATCCGCCATAAAATGTGGCGGAAAAACAAAAAATTCTCAAAATTAATTAGAAGATATCAATCATATGGCTACTGACTCCCAAAACTACTCGTAGTAGTGATTTAACATATTCATCAAAAATTTTTTTGAGACTCATTGTCCTTCATAAACAGCACCAGCAAAAACGAAATGTATTCAAACGATTTTTGGATCTCTCGATAATTTTATTTCAATTTCATAAATGAAAAACTAACAAATTTAAAATTTTCTTTTACAATAACAATATAACAATAAAAGAAAAAAAAACACATGCTGAGCTGTTACAACACCGCAACTGCAAGATAACAAAGAGAGTCCAAATTGTAACCATGAATCAAAATAAATTAAGAAAAAAATTGGAAAAATAATATTAATAATAATAATAATGAATCCCAAAGCAAGAAAACCACTTACGAAGATGCGCATTCTATTGTTCACCAACATTTTCCAGAGTCAGATTCTAACACCTCAACGGTTACATTTGCAGTAAACCGAAACCAACCAGAGCAGCATCATACATCAACATTATAAGCCCACAAACAATGGCAGAAGAAATGCATCCATACGCACACTTCTTGATAGAACATAAAACAGTTAAAAGTACCTCTGTTGTTTGAATGCTGAATATGGTTAAGTATTGTTGAGAGGATCATCATTATTTCATTAGCGTTACTGTGCCCTATCCTCAACTCAAAACTCAACCCGAAATCATATATTTTCCATTTAATGCGCTTATTCGAGTATCTATTGTCTTGCACTCGTTGCAAGCTGCATTTTCGTGCTACGCTCCCCATACTCTTTCGACTGCATGCATTGTATCTATCTCTATTGTATGTATCTACTGCTGATACAATTTAATAGGCATTGCATGTATCTTTGATAAGCATTTTTCCAAAACTAACAATGCAAAGGTGTTTTTGAACTAATTTTTAATGGTCGCAGACACCTTTTCAGTATCGCATCGCTGTGTTGAAATATTCCTATTACATTCTCATTATCTGCGTACGATAACTTCCTTTATTTTATTGCTACGTTTTTTATTTATTTTTATTTATTTTTTTTTTCTATAAAATAAATAAATTAGAAACACTTTCTTTAATCTTCAACGACTCTTTTTTTATTCAGATACTTTTGTTCTCGAAGTTGAGCTGTAGGTGTTTTATTATGCCAGACTCATTTTCATATAAATTGTGCGCATGTGTGCCCATGTGAGCCCATGTGAGTTTCCTTTCTGAAATTTTCCCTAGATTAAGTTTGTACCGAAAAATAAATTAAAAATTCTAAACTTGTGCTAAAGATAATAAAGCATGTAATATTTATGAAAATTGGAAAATTATACAATTTAAAGGATTTTTTTGTTCTCACTGCATTTGGTCATATCACATTTGGTTTTGTTTTGTATTTGATTCAAGCCGCTAAGGGGCGAAAAATAACTTCTTGCATTTAATAATTAAGTTCTTCAGTTCTCTCATATATAAATATCCATTTTATTATTTATTAGACAGCATGAAATACATTCAAATCATAATAATGCTCGTGAAGATGGCTGTATTGAAAAGACATTCGTTTGCAATTAATGGATAAATATGATTTTGAACTAAGAAAGTGGGAACCATAAAGCATAGGTGTGTTTTAAGTATGTAACCACGATATTATTTGAACAAAAAATTTAGCTAAAAACGTTATTCGCTATTAGGTACATCAGGGTTAGCTCAAATGAAACACGGTGTAGAAGGCTGTAACGACACAAATTTACAAAGTAAATTTCTGTGCTACATAAAACAAGAAGCAGAGAAAAACACAGTCTGTGTGTTAAATAACCGCCACCACTACACATAATATATTTATTAACTCACGTGAAAATAACTGAAGTAGGCTTAGCTGGAAAAAACATAAAATTGAATTAAAATGTTATTCAACATATCATGGACATTACCTGTGATCCTCGAAGCCAACGTGCCGCGGGCATCGATACATGTGCAGAATCTAAAATATACGAAAAAAATTTAATTTGTTTGTTACAAATTTTATGAATGAAAACAAAACTTGTAAAGAAATTCTAAACACAACAACACTGAACACTTATTACAGAAAACACGTTTAATTATTGAACAAATATCTATTTGAAATATATATAAATAAAATAATACACAAAACAATTTAACACTCATGTTTGTACAATTTTATTTTTTATACACGTAAACAAAACAAACTTCGGCAGCAACTAAGCACATCAACGCTAGTTTTTTCTATTTACTAATTTACTTCTTTTCTTTTCACATTTAGATAATATTAAATTCACAAAATATATATGTATATTTAATACCTAGTTTTGTATTATTAATACACTTTATTTTTTTTAATAATAAAATATAAACTAAAGAGGAATAACACACGAAATAAATAAACACGGCGCGTAGTAAAAGTACTAAAAAAATCACGGCGAAGCAGAAGAAGTGAGAAAACAGTAGAACACAAAGTTCAACTTCACGGCGAAGTCAAGTACAGCAAAGAATACCGGTACGCTACACCAAAAAGCTTCGGTATGCTCAATATAAAAGGAGGCACATTTTATATAATCGGGGACTTGGTTTGCGACAAGTGAAAGAGCAAGTACTCTGGCTCATTGGGCCTTCTGGTAAATTTTACCAAACTTGAAATTTTACTTTTCCTGAAACAAGTACACTGGCCTGTTGGTCATCTGGCACATTGTGTCACAAATCTGGTTCTTTGAGTCAAACGTAGTGTAGAATTCCTTTCCTGTCTTATATGTATATTTTTTAACCTGGCTTATTCGGTCAAATAGTTTTTACAGCACGGAGGAAACGTTTTGTTTGTTTTTTTATAACAGCAGAGGGGTTTAAGAAGTCACACGGGTTTTGCTAAGATTCTTTTAACAAGGAGTATATGGAGAAGTGGGAAATTTTGGCATCAACATAATTTTTTTTATTTATTATTAGAAATGTTTCCAATGAATTTTAATTAAACTTTGTTAATCATAAGTTTATGAAATAATAAAGTTATATATATAATTTATACATATAAATCACGTTCTGTTTTCTTCTAAAACCAACGTCTCGGCAAAATTATAAATATATTGTCACGACTCTGGACGACGGCTGAGGATACCCCAGCAAAAACTAAAAATTTTTGAACGTCACCAAAAGTGTCGTTACAATTGGCGCCCGAGCAGGGACCTGGTTTTAGAAAAGAACGAATGTTGAACAGGGACGTTGTTTTAGAAAAGAACGAACGTTGAACAGGGACGTTGTTTTAGAAAAGAACGAACGTTGAACAGGGACGTGTTTAGAAAAGAACGAACGTTGAACAGGGAGTTTGTTTTAGAAAAGAACGAACTAGGAACAGGACGAGTAAGTGTACAAACGTTTAACGCAAAGAGTCATTAGACGGTACACGAGGTAACATGGTCAAAACAGCATGGATTTCGATAGCGCGTAAAGAGGATTTGGTTCTAATTCTAGAAGAAATTAAGGTCAGTACATCAGGAACCGTTGAGGAACTACGGAAGCGTGTACGTGATCATCTAGCAACTGAGGAGTACACGGAAAAATTACTAGATATAATTATGGACATGGAAACTAAATATGATCGCAGTCTCTCACCCAAACCTCCAGGCTTCGAAATCGACACTCCGAAAATACACATTTCAGAGCCAACCATGATGACTAGCAAATTTGAGGACATAGCGCGAATCGCCAATCAAGTGCGTAATTGGGAGGTACATTTTAATGGTGAAACAAGTCCATTACCATTTTTGGAAAATTTGGAAACACTCTCCGAAACTTATAACATTCCCCGAGACATTCTGCCAAGACTTATGCCAGAAATACTGGAAGGAAAAGCTCTAATGTGGTTCCGGAATAACAATCGGAAGTGGACACACTGGTCAAGTTTTGTTCAGGATGTTCGAGAGTTTTTCTTGCCTTCTAATTATTTAGAGCAATTAGAAGATACAATTCGGAACAAATACCAGAAGAAGACGGAGTCATTTCAAGACTATGCCTTGGCACTACAAGAGTTGATGCGATATGCTGAGTTAACAGAAAGACAACAGTTAAGTCGGATTTACCGGAATAGTAGACCAGAGTATCAGCTCCAGATCAAACCGCGTGAATTTAGCTCCTTGGGAGAATTAATCAAACTAGCAGAAGAATTCGAACGTCTTACACAACTAAGTAGTAGAGAACGCCAATGCACTCTTGATTGGTCACCACCGATTGCCATTAATAGAACACAGATCGAAAAGGTGGACGTGCGTAATGCTTGTCGTAGATGTGGGGAAAGAAATCATTTTGCACGAGAATGCACAAAGCCTAGGAGACTTTTTTGTTGGATTTGTGGTACTATAGGTCGTCGAACGTTCGAGTGCTGCAGGGAAAATCCAACATACAGAAATCATCAGAGGCCATCGGGAAACGCTTTGGGGGTTGTCACGCCAGGCGGAACGACAACCACCCAATCATTTTATCCGTCAAATTAGAATCCAGTCACCCAAAACTGATGCAAGAAAGTATAGTCCAAAATCAAAGCATTAAATCGAATCATCATATCCAACTGAGGAGTAACCAGCAACCGGTTCCACCAGTCGCAAAGCGAGCAACAGCAATTAGTAGGCCAATAACAAATATACTACCAACGCTAAATATGCCACACCAAAGTAATTCACAATCACACTTAGTACCATTACAGGAAAAACCACACAAGGAGGCAATTCATAAATACATCGTAACTCCTCCACAGATTTCAACGTCTTATAGGGAAAGTCCAGAAGTATGTTATCAACAAGCATATGCACAACAGTCGCTAGTTAACTACAATCAGAATACGCAACCACGAGAGCAAAAGCATCAAATCGAAGAGCATGACTTATCATCACGTCCAGCACTGCCACAACGTTTAATGATAGTACCGGAGTCATCACATGTCAATCATCCAGTACTACCAACTTCTACAAGTTCAGAATCATCATCGCAAAAGCCACAGGGGCATTCACAAGGTAATTTTAAATCATCATCGCAAACGCCACAGGGGCATTCACAAGGTAATTTTAAATCATCATCGCAAACGTCACAGGTCATTCACAAGGTAATTTTAAATCATCATCGCAAAGGCCACAGGGGCATTCCCAAGGTAATTTTAAATCATCATCGCAAACGTCACAGAGTCATTCGCAAGGTAATTTCAAATCATCGTTACAACCAAAAGAACTTGAGCCGCAGCCGCCATCTTCGGTTAATCAGCCACAGTCACCACGAGAAGCACCACCAAGAGATAATCACCAATCTGGTCAACCATCATCTTCGTCATCAACTACATCGCTACAGAGGAATTCTACTATAATACAGCCAGTATCGGATAATCGTCATGTACAACTTACGAATTCATTAGGTCCATTAGTTATCAATGTTTCAGATAGTAAACTTAACACGGAACTACCAAGCCAAGGAACTCAAGCAAAGGGTACAGTCAAGCATGACAGTCAACAAGAACCATGGTCACCACAAGAGAAATTGAACGTCATTAAACCAAGCACAAAAGGAAACAAGCCAGAGATTTTCGTACAACGTCTAGGTACATTTAAACGAAAGGATGACCATCATCAGGTCAGCAACCAAGATGAGTATTACAAAATTTTCAAGTGTCCAAAGATTAGAAAGAGAAATCGAGCCTCGTTCTAAAAGGAATATTAGTAACACAAGTATTAGCATGTATCATATGGAAAATAAGGGATAAATGGAAAATCAGAAGTATCAAGTGCAAATTAGCCGAAGAGGGGTCATCAACGTGTCATTAAAATAAAGTTTTAGTTTAATTTCTGTTCTGAAGAAGGAGGGAAATGTAACGACACAAATTTACAAAGTAAATTTCTGTGCTACATAAAACAAGAAGCAGAGAAAAACACAGTCTGTGTGTTAAATAACCGCCACCACTACACATAATATATTTATTAACTCACTTGAAAATAACTGAAGTCGGCTTAGCTGGAAAATATAAAATTGAATTAAAATGTTATTTTACATATCATGGACATTACCTGTGATCCTCGAAGCCAACGTGCCGCGGGCATCGATACATGTGCAGAATCTAAAATATACGAAAAAAATTTAATTTGTTTGTTACAAATTTTATGAATGAAAACAAAACTTGTAAAGAAATTCTAAACACAACAACACTGAACACTTATTACAGAAAACACGTTTAATTATTGAACAAATATCTATTTGAAATATATATAAATAAAATAATACACAAAACAATTTAACACTCATGTTTGTACAATTTTATTTTTATACACGTAAACAAAACAAACTTCGGCAGCAACTAAGCACATCAACGCTAGTTTTTTCTATTTACTAATTTATTTCTTTTCTTTTCACATTTAGATAATATTAAATTCACAAAATATATATGTATATTTAATACCTTGTTTTGTATTATTAATACACTTTATTTTTTTTTAATAATAAAATATAAACTAAAGAGGAATAACACACGAAATAAATAAACACGGCGCGTAGTAAAAGTACTAAAAATCACGGCGAAGCAGAAGAAGTGAGAAAACAGTAGAACACAAAGTTCAACTTCACGGCGAAGTCAAGTACAGCAAAGAATACCGGTACGCTACACCAAAAAGCTTCGGTATGCTCGATATAAAAGGAGGTACATTTTATATAATCAGGGACTTGGTTTGCGACAAGTGAAAGAGCAAGTACTCTGGCTCATTGGGCCTTCTGGTAAATTTTACCAAACTTGAAATTTTACTTTTCTTGAAACAAGTACACTGGCCTATTGGTCATCTGGCACATTGTGCCACAAATCTGGTTCTTTGAGTCAAACATAGTGTAAAATTCCTTTCCTGTCTTATATGTATATTTTTTTAACCTGGCTTATTTGGTCAAATAGTTTTTTACAGCACGGAGGAAACGTTTTGTTTATTTTATAACAGAAGAGGG
>NC_051846.1:10057561-10059940 GCF_002237135.1 Teleopsis dalmanni
GTGTTTATTGTATCAGAAACGTACGACAAATACCGCTTAAGCTGAAGTCCGGAGCGGTTCCAAACATTTTGGTTGCATTTTGTCACGTTTTAATGGCGACAGTAGAGTTTTTTTTCGACTGACACTTGTGTATTGGTTCTGTTAGTCAAAATCATTTGCCACCGATTAAATGCGTATCTGAGCATATCGTCATTCACACCACACGATTTGGTATGGGCCTTGCGTTTCTTCCTAATGTGCATGAGTAATCAAATCTGTCTTAGTTTTGGGCTACATTTTTGTTTACATCTATTGTTGTTATTCAGTTGATGTTTATTAGAAAAAAATTAGTTATTCCGAGTTGGTGTCAGTTAAATTGTCTACTTTAAACTGTTTTTTCGGTTTTACATATTTTTGATAAACGCCGATATGAGTTCATAAATTACAAGTTACTTAGCATTCGTGAAAGGTTCCAGAGCGGACCATTATTTGGTGTTGATTTTGCTTGATTTAAAGTGAATTACTTATTACATTTGAATAGTAATTTTCATTTCCAAATTTACATGAAATGTGTACAATATATAGTTTCTTCAAGTTTAATGATAAGTTCTTAACTGTACTAAAAATGGACGAGTAGTATATCAATAACGAACGTGAAGCTTTATGAAGATAATGCTGCCTTATAATGAATATGTTTAAAAGCAAAGTTAAGAAGGTTAAGGCACTTGTCATCGAAGAATTTTTTCTTTTGAAAATGACACGCTGAGGTGAAATTATTCCATTTTGAGATCTTATGATATCTAATGACCGATTGGACTTTGTTGTAATAATGAAAGCATAAGATGCAGTGCCATTCGCATATATGCGTTCTATAGGAATTTTCGGTTCAGCTTTCTATAAAAATTTTATAATTTATAACAGAGTGACGTAGCAATGCAATGTTTTTGCAGGTCACTAAAGTTTTTAATTGAGTATTACGTAGTTAATAGATGTTATCTATTCTCTAACTCCCCCATGCCCATAATTTTTACTCAGCATATGAAATATAGATTTATGTCTTTCACAAAATCAATATTCTAATTTACTCTACTGAAATTCATATTACCAATTATGATAAGTATATCTCATAGTACAAAAATTTATAAATTAAATAAATTAATTTTAATGTGATTTTGTGCATGAATCCTGTGCTTGTTAACATTTCCTTTATGTCCTTAATCTATACCATTCGTTTTATACGTAGACATTCAAATATGTACGAACTTGGGCTAATGCGTTGAAAAATATCAGATTTCAACATACAAACATTATTAATATGAAAATCTTTAAAATATTATAAAAATTTACTCGTAGTAGGGAAAATCAGCAGATGCTTGTACTTAAGAGATTTCACACAAATGGGAACGCAGGAACATTTCATAAGGATATGCACGGGAACCCAAGACAAAGTGTGTTTTATTTCCTCATTAATTTTAAAATTTTTCTAACATATCCAACTCTTGTCGAGAGTATTTGTTTACATGAGTGTGGTTCATTCCGGTGTTGTCATGCACTGTACATTGCCTGCTGTCAATGGATTCAGTCTTGTGTGCTGGGAACAAGTTCAACTCCTACTTTTCTTTAAGGCCAGGCATTGACACCTTTTTTTTGAGTTTTCAGAAAACATATTTGCTTTTTGCTGAGCATTTATGAGGCGGATTATATTTTCTTGATATATCGTCACATATTTGTAAGTTTCTTCTTTCTAGTTAAAACATGATTTTGGAAGGATATGTAATGTGTTCCTACATGTATATATGATAATGTCATAATATGATGGTATTTACTTAAAATAAAAATACAAGTCCCAAATATGATTTGACATATGCTTGGTTAAAGCAAGATAGGAGATTAAGGTAGGAGATTAATATTTATTTTTAGGCAAAAGTTATCTTTGTAATAAATGAAACCTGGTGTGATATTTCATATACCATATTTAAAAAAAAAAAATTAATTAATTAAAAATTAATTATTTAATATTATCAAAATTTTTTTTTTTTTTGTTTTTTATTAACGATTCTTCAAATAAGACAAAAATCATTTTAATATTGCACCTAGTACAAATAGTAAAAAAATAAGGTACTAATAAGCAATTTGATTTGAATATTTAAGAGTAAAAAAAAAAATGAAGCTATTTTGCTACTCGCTGTCCATTAAGTCTGCCACTGTTTTCCTTTTTAGCCGTCTAGGTATTGCAACCACCTGGAGAAGACTGGATGCTGTAACGTTGACATGTGTTTTCAATCGCTGTTTGTGAGCAATGGCTCACCTTTTTGCCACGACGTCGACTGTTGGTATGTCAAGGTCACGGTGGAGATCACTTTTCTAATGTAATATGGAGCATTTACGATGTATCGTAGT
>NC_051846.1:10060040-10073046 GCF_002237135.1 Teleopsis dalmanni
TTTCCGGAAATTCTCATTTAAAATTCGCGCGCTGTATATTCTTCGATATTTTAAGTTTATGTAGTTTGGCAGCAATTAAGGACAATTACTATGCCAAAAATGAGCGCGATCTGTCAGACAGTTCGTTTACGGCAGCTGTTTAAACCAGTTCACCTCAGTAGTGCGTTGCGAAAAAAACAATGGAAAAAAATATTGAACAAAGAGTTTGCATCAAATTTTGTTTTTCGAACGAAATTTCGTGTGCAGAATCTTTGCGAATGCTACAAAAGGCTTATGGGGAATCAGTTTTATCGAAAACTCAAGTTTATGAGTGGTACAAAGCCTTTCAGGACTGTCGTACGACCGTCGAAGACATGCCGCGTTCTGGACGACCTTCGACCTCTACCCCCGACGAAAACATTGAAAAGGCAAAGGAAATCGTGTTCCAAAATCCTCATGTGAGTGTTAGAGAGATAGCACGAGAGCTAGGCATCGGTCGTGAGATGGCTCGTTTGATTTTGGTGGACAATTTGTGTATGCGACGTGTCAACGCTCGGCTTGTTCCGATTCACCTCAATTTGTTCAACATTATCAACGATTTTAAGGCCAAACATTCAATAAATACCATCGAACAGCCACCGTATTCACATGATCTTGCGTGTGATTTTTCCTGTTTTCCCAAACTTCAATTCCCTCGGAGGCGGTTTTGATCATAGAAGACGTAACAGATTCGCGGGAATTCCCAGCCCCGGGAAGCGCTATAGATGTTTTTGATGATTGGAAGAAAACGTTTGGCATTTGTGTATCGCTTCTAATGGAGCATATTTATATGAAGGGATAATAATTTGTGAGATTAGATTTTTGCGTTTTTTTATTTATGAACCGGAACTTTTCGGTCACAATGTATACTAAAAAATGGGTTTTCTGCATAAATGAGAAACAATTATTCACAATAATCTAAACATACTTGAAGCTAATAATTTATAAAAATAAAAAGAAATTTTCTGAACTGAAAATTTGAAAAATTAGGGATTCTTCGATTGGGTGTTTTTGTTAATATGACCCTTCTTTAGCATTCTCTATTGCAATGAATACTAAAAACCTCATCTATGTATGATAATTTTTGTGAACCAAGAATATTTTTGGCATTTATGTCAAATAAGTCGAAAATACTGGATATAATATTATAATATTGACAATATGTATTTGATTCATAAACTATAATAAAAAAACTATTTTTTGTTTTTTCAGTGCTGTGTTATAGCACTATGAAGTACATTACAATATATAATGTGTGTTATGAAATCAAACAATTTTGATTAATAAAGTTTAATATACATGTGATAATTAATTTCACCCCTTACAGTGTGATGGAGTTGGTGTATAATGACACGCAGTTAATATGTTTCTGAAATATTATATCAAGTAAAGATATTAATGGATATAAATGAATAACGAAGTCTTCTATACTTTGTTCGGTAGGAAGTATATATTTGTAAATGTTATTTGGATGCATCTAAAACACTTATTTTATTTTTTATTTTATGCATATTTTAAAACACTTATTATTTAAAATAAATTATTTGGTATTCTAAAGTGGGATTTTTTTAATAAAAGATGCTTTATAACAGCAATACTTTTTCCAGTATTTAAAAATACTAACTGAAGTTCTATCCAAATCAAGTATTCTTGCAGTACACCGTTCATAGTCATATTTTTATTTCTCATTTCATGTTTTAATTATAATAAATACTTTTATTTAATAATTGCTAATTTTTAATAAGAAAAAGCCACTAAGTCAGCACCATTATCTGTTACATTCCTTGACTTTTATGTGTTGAAATTTTACGAAATTTGTCAGTTTTTCTGTCGTCTTTACTGTCATTACCCGACGTAATTGCAAAATATGTTGTCATATTTTTTATCTCAAAGTTAAATAAAATAAAAGATGGTACAAAATACGTTGCCGGGTAATTATTTTCCCAAGTTGTGCCCGCAGTTATGGTTACTTGCAGCTGAGCAGAGTTCTTAAGTTGAGATATGCCCGCAGCTATTTTACATAATTAGAATAAATGTTTGAAAATTTGTATTAATTTCACTGCCTGGAATGAATTTTGATGAGGACTCATTTTTACGCGTAAAATCAACAGGACATTCTAAATAACTTAAGAAGATAAAAGGCAACAAAAATTTATTTATTTTCAAGTCAAAAACAAAAAGTAACAAAAAACTCTAGAGGGAGAAATTCCGCAAAACGTTAAATGCAATGTATCTGTAAGTTATGGGTGTTTAGTGAGAGAAAGCACATTAATCCTGACTATTGTGTAAGTACGAGGTACCATCAACTGAAAATGACAGTTTAGGTGATTGAAGCAACAAATTTAATGTGGTCACACCCACTGTCAGAAACATAAAGACATTCCCAATTGTATATTTCCACTGATTTAACAGAGGTCATAATTTGCAGATTTAAAGATTTATTTAACAAAAAAAAAAATGCAAAACAATCGACTGTGTTGATATATATTGTTTGACTGCAATATTTCCAGAGCTTATTAAATGCACCAGAGTCATACGGTACTTGCTGTTGTCAACTTTGTTAATCTTCATCCAATTTATTTGAGATATATGTTTATAATGAAATATTTAGATACTTTATATTTTATTTTTGAGCACATTAAGTTGTGTGCTTGACCACTTCGTTTCCATAGCCAATGCCTCACAAATTGATGACACTGCCTGCACCACTGGCACTACTTGCAATTTGTTTAATTTGATGTATTCATTCTGGTCGAAATGTCAAGAATGTCCATGATAAAATTGATACTAAACTGCCACACACATTCTGCTGAACTGACAGACTAAAAAGCACATTCATCTTTCAATCATGCTCAATCATTTCGAGTGCTCGGTTATTTTCTGCTGCATTTGAACTATGATGTGCACTTAGCTCTGCCTTACGCTTGCCAGCTTAAGTCAGAACAAATAAAGACTTTCTTATAAAAATACTTTCAATTTTTTTCATTGTTATTCTAGCAATTGAAACAAAATATCAAAGTAAATGCTTTTAAGTTTGAAGTCGGTCTGGTTGTGCTATAGTGAAATGAAAGGGGGTGTGGCTTATAAGAAGATGCCACGTTTTAAGCAAATATCTCAAACTCAACTAAGTTGATTATGCTACAGATAACTCTGATGATGATGTTGTCAAGTAGAAGCTTGTGCAACTTACCATGAATGGCATCAAATGAAAATGACAATCACACTTCAGATAGATTGTATGATTTGTTTGAGTGCATCTCAGTTCAGTTTCTTCAAACAATACTGTATTCAGTTGCACTGTCAAAAGCACTGAGATACAAAGATGATTTCATTAATGTTAAGAAATTTTTCAAATAAAAATTATTACGTAATATTAAGACAATATTTATATAGTGACTGAGTTCGTACGAATTAAATTGGATAATATAAATTACTTTGCAAATAAAGATGATTAAAGGACAGCAGAATTAATTTAACTAAAAATATTTGCCACAAATTTGACAACAAAAAGACATTGTTTGATGTATAGGAAGCTATTTATATCAAATTTATGGATCTATAGAATTAATTATTTAAAATTCTTATATAAAAGATGAAAAGTATTTACGCAACAATTAAGTACTAAAAGAAATTTAATAGATTATTATATATCACTAATATTATAACTAATGCTAATACTGACATACATTCTGTATAAGAACTATTCAAAACTATCCATATAATACAAAAAACGAGTGTTGAAGATAAAGCCACAATTTTTTTCTTTAACCTGATAACACGATATATTTGTTAAGATCAGCTGTTCTTACAATAGAGCTTTTAAGGATTTTTCAATATTTACATCGCATTAACTGTACAAAAACTATCACTCCTAGTCATTGAAAATGTTGCAAAATATCTGCAGTGAATAGTGTATCTCAATTATATAGGCATCTAATTAACACAATTTTTCCTGTCCATCTTTCAATAACTAAGATTCACGAAAACAGCACAGAAATCGTAAACCAATCTGAAACTCTGAGAGATTTTATCCAAGAGATAAATATTTCCATGGTTGGTTGATTGCCGTGGCAGGTCAGGAAATATTCTTTCGCTGCGCATAATAAGCGATTCTTTGATATTTTACTACCAGACTCTTCGCAAAAAATCTAAAGGAGCAGAACTTAAGAGAAACAGTCTGACAAATTGTCAAGAAAGTATTTCTCTAAAACTTATTGTTTTTGGAACTCAAACCTTGGCAGAAAAAAAAATCCATGAATGTTTTTTTTCCTGTAGCTTTTCATAACTTCTACAGTGAATATTTGAAGAAATATGCATTTTTCCTTAGTGGGGAAGCAGCACCGAAGTAACTGCAGTAAGTCTTGCAGCCGGTCTTTTTTAATGAGTTACCAAGATTTAGTCGTATTATGTTATATGAAAGACAGATCAATCGAAAAGTTACACATAATTTAAGTATTTTGCACTTATTATTGACAAGCTCAAGAAATCAGCAGTAAGAACTTCTCTTAAGAATCACAGGGAAACATAAACCAAAATTCCTAGTCTGTTAATAATATTGTGATGGATATTTTGGACATGAAACGTGTTGCAGATTGCAAATAACCTGATTTCTAATTAGTAAGAAGTTATTGGCTTTCAAGTATGACATGCGATCTGCGGAACAGCGCTTCAAAATAAGAGAATAAGCCACATAACACAATACCAGTATTATTGCCAAAAAATGACCCATTTGAAATACAAGGAATTCCACTGTTTCGGATTGATGCCATACAGTTTTCATCTTGGTAAGGAGCGAGGGCCGATATTAATATTAAACTTTTTGGGGCTGTGCCCCAAAAAAGGGCACAGCCCCCGGTTAAAAAATGCAACTGCAACTGAACGCAAATTATCAATATCATCTACTTGCGTCTGTATGGATTTTAACCACAGTCAATCCACAATACTGCCACCTCCATTGATTAGGATAGCTGAAGCTGCGGGCCCTATCTTCGTAGTCCTATATTTAAAATTTCAGTCGAGGGCTACTAGTGTAAGTCATTCGCTACCAATTAAACTCCAAACAGTCAATTAACAGTTTGATATAATGATAATCAATTTTGTTGACTTGAACTTAATTTTGCTATTTATTTTAAAGCGAATATATATAGACATTTAAAAAGTCAGATTTTTACTTTAGCATTTGTACGAACATAGGTGAATTTCTTGCATCTGACACTATTTTAGTTTCTATTTAATAGTAAATGTCTAGCCAGACAAATATTGTTAGTTCTAATTTGTTTAGTTATGCAGCATTGGTAAGTCAATATATAGAAATAATATGTGCTGTGCTGTTCCAAATGATTGCAAAATATCAAGAAATTATATAGTAGACATCTATGAGAGTTCAAATAGATTTATTATTTATTCTGTAATAGCATTACTTGTGTATCATTTCTTTTGTCATCATATCCCTATGTCGGTTATTGACTTTGATTAAATTTTTTCTTTAATTATATCAATATATTCACTCGTTTATTTGTTTATTCAACAACTTAAACTCTGACATGTTCCCTTATGTTTCCGTAACCAGAATAAAATTTTATTTTATGTTGGGTAATATAATTAAAAATGAACATGTTGTTTTGTCGCACATATCAGAACATTTTCTATACTGAACACGCAAGATTTTATAATTTAGGTCATGGTTCAACGAATACTTCGGAGATATCAAAAACAATAAACACTCTCCGACCGCATACAACAATGGCTTACATTGCTCTTATCGCAGATAAAACAGTAATTATGCGTCATCAATTTTCCCCACAACACCCCTGAGTAACTTCAATTGAGTTGCCAAAGCATATGTCAGTTTTCTCTGGAGGATTTGTCACATGGCATTTACCATGAATAATTGCACATAAATGCAACACCAAGGCTGGATGCATAAATAAAAAGGTTATGTGGCCTGCATTATCTATGGCTTGCAGTTCCATACCACGTGGGTGGTATGAGAAGTTAAAAGTTAACTGACATTTTAAGTAATGAATACAAAATGCAAATTAAGCTGAGGGGCAAGAAGTAACAATTAGTGCAGTACCCACAGTAATTAAAAACAAAAAATATGGAAAGAAAGTTGGTGTTGAAGAAAAATAAAATTCATCAAATTTTCCACTTAATTCATCAAAATAAAAAATTCTTATGTAAAATGTATAGGACGAGGGTCTTTGCGTTCACATGTGTACAAAGTTCTTACTGCACCCTCCGTAATGTTTGTCTAACCTCCATATTCCATATTCCTCCCCTCGTTGGTTGACTGTTCGTGAATAGAAAATGTTGCATTTTTAAAATAATTAATTTTCTTAATGTTTAACAGCGCTGAAAATTTAATGCTAACTGAAAATGTTATAAAATTGCATGCTTAGTTATGACAAATAAAAATAAAAATGAAAATAAAAATATTTAAAATTAAATTATAAAATTTTTTTCAACTTTTCTTCTCGAAATTTGTGAAAAATGGAAAGAAATTTAATAGCTCCGCACCCCTGCTACGTCAGCAAATATTATCCAACGTCGGCGTTTGAAAATGTAAATGAAAATTGAATATAAAAATGAAATTGTCATGTTTTTGAATTAAATTTTTGAATTATGATGTTGGCGCACTTAGCGGGCTTTCATCATTTCCTGCTACTCATTTTCAACGTCAACGTCAACGCCAAACGAAAGCAAACACAACAACAACACCGAATTAATTCGAAACGTTGTCAGGACACGCGTGCGACTGATCGAAAGAATAATAAATGAAAATTTTTTAAAAAAATGAAAATTATTATCATAAAAATTAAACGAGAAGATAGCGAAGCCCTTAACCAGTGCAGCATAAAAATGTGGCAACTATGTTGGCGCCCAGGATGTGCCCTTTTCTGTTGCGCGGCGTGTGCTGCATGATTCAATTCCGCCGAGACTCTGGATTGTGGCGAGGTAGAACAGGGAACATAAACACCTTTTGCCTTAAACTTTTTCATGCAGTTACTTTTAATTCATTTGTCATATGCAACATGCAACAAAATACACACAATTTTCTATTTGCTAAGCTCTAACAACAACAACAAAACTACAACAACAATGGTAAACATAATAGATACTTTCTCTTCCTGCGCTTTCACATTTCTCACATTTTCGCAGTCCGTTCTGCTCTTTAAATGTGAATCCAATGAGCGTGCCATATGATGAGTCTTCTTCAACCATTTACAAATTGGTTTACATGTTTTTCAGCAATATTACCATATCGACTGCTGCCTCTTCCATCATCCCTGCCATTTGACTGAAACTGATGGTTGTCGAACGCCGTGAAGTGGTGTTCCAAATAGAAATAAGTATTTGTCGATAGAGCACGTGGCTTCGTTTATCAAATACTATTCTGTCGAATATTCTCTGCTCGTTTCCGTTTGGGAAAACTCTGTTGCAATTGTTATTTTTCCTCTACCTCTTACGAAACGAACGGGGAGGGGGTATTTCAATACTTTCGAGAGTTTGCTATTGAATTTGTAATGCTTCGGAATTATTGTATCCTTCACGTAACTAACTATCCTTGATGTACTTGATGGCTTGTCCGTGATGATGAAAATTTATGTAATTATTATTGATAAGTGGGCGGAGTGCGTGAGCTCTAAACGTTTCTTATTATTTGGGTATTAATGCTGGTAAGTCCACTTATTCAACAAATCAATTCAATTTACTCTATATAGGCAGCATTCAGTAAAAAGCCTCATTTCGTATACGAGTAGAGGTACAAATTTATGATTTATTAAAAGAGATATTTATGAATTACTTCAATTTAGTTTCAAGCATAATCCAAATGCAAAATAAATTACTTTAATTAGTTGAAACGGAACTTCAGTAGGATATTAAAGATTTATTTGTGAAATTAAATAACTTATTGGTACTTTAGAAAAAAACAAAATTATTTTCTATAAATAATTAGAAAAATAATTGTTACTAGAGATTTGTTACAATTGAACTCGAAAAGGCTATTAAAGATTTTTATGTGGATTAAAAAATTTTTTCATTCTCTAAATCACAGTTTTAAAATGTCCTTAAGTATGAACATTGACTCCAAACAAAACTCACCTCTGAAATTGAACACAAGAATTATCTTTGCATAAACAATCAAATTTATATTACTTAAAAAGGGGACTTTCTTTTATTTGATCCAATAATCTTCCTTATGATTGTTATAGGCAAAGTAGCAAAATTTCCTATATATTGGCGATTATTCATAGGTTTGTCTTGAAATAACCTTTAACGTAGTAGCAAGATGATATAATCAGACTCAGTAACAATATTAATTGAAAATTAGACAATTCATTAAAATAAAGTAACTGAAAAATATAAATAAAAAGATGTTTAAAGAAGTTTAAACTTAGTATTTCATAGAATTGTTGTAAGTATTAAGTCTATACTACTGAGAAAAAAAATTGATTAGGGAAATTGATTGGTTATAGTGGCTGATTAGCACTATCTTTCCATCTCTCATTGGGCATCTTATAAAGAAATAATTCATCACTCGAATACCATATGTTTCTCGAAAAGCCAATGCAACTAAGATTGAATCCAGCCTGTTAAATTTATATAGCTTAGCTGAACTATCATACATACCAATCAGTAGTCCAAAAAACTATCCAGAAATTCTTCTCTAGAAATTTATTCATTGGCTAATTTGCAGATATCCCAGTTTTTAATAAAAAATGGTTATTCGTCATTTTAATAGTAGATATCATGCAATGAACATGATCTATCCTATTAATTTTATGTAGCCTGAGCAAACTTTTGTTATTACTGATGGGCAGTTCATTAAAAATTAGTTTATATTATTGGTTAGAGCAATGCAATCACAGAGAATACGCAGAGTTGATTCTTTTCTTTCCTACTACTGCAGTGTTATAATTTTTAATATATATGTCTTATTACTATAAAACTTTTAGTCTAAATTCATAAATTTCTTCCAAGTTATCACTTTCACATACACACAAAACATCTCACATATACATCTTTCACCACTTTCTTTTTCTTCAACAACAAAAGTTTCTAAACATATATCCAATCTAACCCATAGTTTCTATTTTAAATGGCAAAAGAAATGCTGAATTTTTCTATGTGAATTTCTATATTCCAGTATCTTATAGAAACTGTAACTAACCAAGGATTATTGAAATGGTCCTTATTAGGAAGTTGGAGGTCCATCCTTTTATTAGATGAAGAACATATCCGTAATATAACTCACTTACTTCAAGATATTTGCGAAGTCTCTAACTGAACATAAACCAGCACCCATTCAAAAACGTGGATAAATTACTAGGTCGGCCTAATCAGTCTTAATTCATTTCTTTCAATGTTTCTATGGCAAGACATAAAGGAGCAAATCACAGTAAGCCAATTCTGCATTATTGTAGTTGATATTTTTAAACCCCGATAGATCAAAAAGTGGGCTTTCGACTGTTAATGTTTACTGGGTGGATACATATTGTATAATAATACGGATTTCGAAAAATTTACAAACTTGTTAAATAAAATGTAACAGTTTGTACTTGCTTTGCGCATTCTTTCCTTTCTGACATATAAGAAGTACGAGTTCTACACTTCCAGTAGTCTATGATCAGAATTCAAAGTCAAACAGGTTGAAGCCAATATCATACAACGGAAACAGTGAAAAAATTTCGTTAGATTTGTTGAAAGGTCAGTGCTGTTAAAACTGTGTAAATTCGCACTCGGAAATTCGGTCTTGTGCTTTATAGGAAGTGGGAGAACTAGAGGGCAGTTACACTAGTTGTTTTCATCTCTCCGTGTATTAATCTTCTTAACTTATATGGTCTTCCAGATAAAGCCGAAGCAATCCAACAAGTCCACATTTGTTGTTTTTGCAAGATCAGTAAAGAAACGGTCTCTAAGATATTGTTTCATCTGTAGTCATGTATAGTAAAATAGCTTAATCATTTCACATCTTGAATTGTCAAATCATGCCAATAACTTTGAGCGACTGATACTGTACACTGGAGCTACACCATTCTTGCTGCAATAAATCTAATTCATTAATATTCGTTTGTTAGACTGGGTAATTATACGGGAGTGCCAGATAACTGCACATTTCGTGGTCATCATTTCAAACTATGACATGCGCCGTATCTCTACTGGCAGTTAAAGACAACATGATTTCCAATAACAGGTATAGGTCAACATCAAAGAAAATGTTTAATTAAATATATTGGCAATTAAAAACAATAATTAATAATTTTATTGATGCAGTAATAAAAATTTTAAATAGATTTAAATAAAATTTTTTATTCCATTATTGTTTTAATTAAAAATACAAATAATCGTTTGTTTTTTGTATCAGAAATCAATAAATTAATAATTAAGTAATAAAGTTTATTTGACGATCTTTACTTTATTGGGTAAATTCATTTACTGCTTTCATAAGATAATCTTTATTATAATGTGAATATAAAAAACAATAAAAATAATTTTACTAATTATAAACACAGGTTTCATTTATTTATAATTTTATCACTTTTCTCGTAGTTGTTAACTTACAACTACTTCTATTTTAATAAAGTATAAAATATGTATGTACAATAAAAAATTTAATTTTAACAAATACCTATTAGTAATAAAAATCATAAATAGAAATTATTACTATATTTGCTATTGTTGTTATTTTTTCATTACTAAGAGCAATACATATTCGATACTTTATAATTTCGTGCAGGGGATACTTTTCGTACACGTAACCATCACCCCTGTGAACTTTGATAAAAGATACATTTCAGCTTATACGGCAACTAATTAATGACCACCATAAGCGCCTTAACAGCAGGACATCTATTAGTAAATCCTCTACGCCCCTCAATACAAGTCACGTCAATAAGTATTTTATATGAAATTCAAAAACGTCAAAGAGATTTTCTTTCTTCTCAAACAAAAGCGGGCGGCGGCTGAACTATTGATGTGCTTCATTATCATTGAATAGAAAATTGAAGGATATTAAATATGAAAAGGAAAATTCATTTCTAATAAATACATAATTTCGCTTTAGAGAGGATATTCTTTCGAAATAAAAATCAATTTATAATGGCAATTTTTAGGTTGATAAAATTTGATTTTGGTTTTATAAATGAATAATTTTATTGGAGCGGAAATACAAGGAAAAATACAGAAATCTAGGCGGTACACGATGAGTTCATAATTAACAACCACGCCTCAATATCCATATTGTATATAGTTTCGTAAACAAGTGTAGAGATAGAATCGGTATTCTTACAATAATATTAATACCACAAAAAGAGAATTTTATAAACAATTTAAATAATTAGAGAGGTACTCGTATGTATCTACATAAATATAGTACATGGGTACAATATTGTTTATAAATATTATATATAAATATTGAAGATAGAAAACTCCTAATAAATTCAGTATTATAACCTCACAATACTAGTATATTCTTAAGCAACTAGTCCCTTACTCTGTTCTTTCGTGGAATTAGTATTTGTTCACTAAAGCTGAATCCCTCTGAACAGAAGCGGATGATGGTAGAATTTCATACAAGCATTTTAAATGTTTAAGTGGTTAAATACTGATAACAAGTTCTAAGACTTTCCTTCTAAATAGGATAATACTTCCATTTTGTACTTATTGGAACGAATTTATTCCAGCACACCCAGTTGGATATATGACTACAGCTTTCCAAAATATTGCTTAGATAGTTAAGTATTCATTTATCCACCTCGTACAGAGGTAAAGGTACAGAAGTTTTATATCTAAATATGGATACAAGATTCAAGAAATTTATTCTTCTTTGCTTGATCAAACGCGGGTTAGTGTCTAAAGCATTGATACTTAGTGTATCATCTAAGTGGTATTTATGACCACTGACCACTTCTTGTGTTATTGATTTAAAAGCATTCAGTGTTCAATTAAAAGCACTATTCTTTCTATTATTTTATCTATAGCAGGGAGCAAAGTTACAAGTCTCCAATTTTCAGGCAACGAAAGGTCTTTTCCAAGTTTCAAAAAGACGACTATAACTGCAGCTTTCCAGAATTGCGGGAAGATACCCAAAGAGACATACCAAATAATTATGTCTGTAATACTTGTTATTACTGACAACGAAAGATTTTTCAGACACATGTTATTGATTCCGTTTAATTCAGAGGATTTTCCTTTTTCTAATTCTTATTCCTAAGTCCGGATTCCTGAGTGCTGTATTCTTCCTTATTTGTAAAAGGTAAGTTTACAACTTTGCATGATTGAAATATTATTTTATAAAAGTTTACTTCTAATAAAGCTTTCACTATATTATTAAGAAGTATTATTTTAAGCAATTAAATTAAATTTTTTTGAACTGCTGATTTCCTATAATCGAATTAAGTTACTTTTAATATGAAATATTTTAGATTTCCAACTTCCTTGAGATTATGTTAATTTCCATAGCTTCCTGCAACAAAGCAATAAAGCTCAGAAGAAAATATTTTTTTGATAATATCTAAGAATATTTTGTGCACCGCCTTATAAATTTTCCAATAAATAGAAGCTTTTAAATAGATTGAAAAAATTACACTCAAATAAAGATACAGATACGCATATATCAACAAACAAATTGCAATATAAAAAGAGAAAATAAATACGAATATACATTCAAAATATAAAAATAAAAAAATACGAATCTCCTGTAAGTACCAACCAATCAATTTATAACAAACTGTCAATTTTTAATGGATCCCTAAACGAAAAATTGCTTGTTTCCTAAGCAGCTTCCCTCTGCCGTAATGATATATGTTGGGTTTTTCCTGCAGCCAACAATAATAATAACAAGCTAAGTAGCAACATATAGAAAGTTTGACATATTTTGACTTATATCCGCAAAAACAAAATTCCCCAAGAAAACTTCAACTTGAACTTCAAACAAAAAAAGATATTCGGAAGACAGATGAAAAACGAGATGAAGAAATTAGCA
>NC_051846.1:10073146-10086118 GCF_002237135.1 Teleopsis dalmanni
TATATTTAAATTGAATAATTTTAAATAGTAATAGATATCAATTAATTTTAACAAGTTTTATCTAAAAGTTTCTGTAGAAAAGTGTTTATTACGAAAATTTCATTTAAAATTTAATTTAATGAAATTCAATGTACGATAAATGAAGAGTATGTCTTATTCACCATCAGTTCAATTTGTAGTCGTAAGTAGAAGCAATTGTAAATCGATTACTACATAGTGAATTGCATTCATCTACAGTAAGTCGATTAATCTCCTGTAAATTGAAACAAAATCGTAAAAATTAGTTTATTTTATAATGTAAAATAATAGTACTTGTACATTGCACTTCAAACTTAGATACTTCAGCCGTATCTAATATTGAATATCTGATAATAGCTTATATCCAACGCATGAGCCTTTCACTCTTGTGGTGCTTGTGACGCATTCGATAAACTGAAGTAATAAAATACAAAATCAATTGAAATGAATATAAAAATCAAAGCATGAAACCCGTCTTAAAAGTCTACCCAAATCTAGTATCTGCAGTTGTCTGTTTCATTGCTAGTAGTGAGTGTGGTAGCAAAAAATTATAATAAAAATCGAGGCAACTCATTTGCGATTTGTGCGATTTGTGCGATTTGTTGTCAAGAGACAAACAATTGTGCACTTCGGCGGCTTTAGGTTTTCGTCTCGCATTTATTTATTTAATTTAATATAAAATATGGCCTTTGTAGGCACATATATAAATAAATCATCCATACTACTCATATATACGATATGTACGAGATACGATATCTCATTACAGATTTAAAGTTTTCGCAATTTATTTTTATTTTTTCCAGCGTTTTAACACTTTTGAAAGGTTTTTGTTGTTTTTGCTTACCGCTTTTGGTTCACAAAAGATACTCGCGATTTTTATGCAATTTTAGTTGAAATGGCGCTTGCTCGTTGGCGTTTATGTTTTCGGATGCAGGGAGCAGTGGGGCTCAACCTATTGCACCTTTGCTGCTTTTTTATGCATATGCATATCTGCATGATTGGATTGCATATATATTTCTTTGCAGTTTCTACGCTTGAAGTAATTTTTTAATGAAACTTCAATGAAAATATAATATTCGAAGAAAAAAATTTCATTTCAGTAATAATATTAATAAATAGTGATGGTTATTGAACTCTGTGGCTATATGAGTTTAGTTGTGCCATAAATTAAATTATAAGTGCACTTAAAGTAGTATTTTAATTTAAATTTAATAGTTTTTGTTAGCTCTTTTAAATGAGAAAAATTTTTAATGTATCAATTCGTCACGTATTCATAATAATACAGTCAGAAAAGCTGAAAGTATTCATGTTGTTACTTTTAATTACTTCACCTCATATGAACACAAACAACCACAACAACCACAGTCAATTTTCCTACAGGTAGCAGCTCTTAAATAAATTAACTGCAATAAACTTCAAGAAAATATTATGACCTCTAATAAATAATTTATTTCTTTTATGATTTTGAAATTCAAGTGGTTAAAAATAGTTCGAGATAAACTATTGCTTTCTATTTTAAATATCGCATATTTCACATTTTTCAACTAAACTTCTTAAGGCTTCAACTAAACTTTGTCCAGAATATCGTTTCTTTATAGACAGACAGTCCTGACAGATAATGAGAAAGTAGATTTATCGAATCACTGTTTTAACAAGGATTCAAAAGAATTTATAATCAAAACAATGGTTAGTACAGATCTTTCGAATGAAAATGCCAATATTTATAATTGTATCTAGATGGTGCATTACTGTTTTAACAAGGATTTACAAGATATTGTAATCGAAACAATGGTTATATACAAATGTAAACTGTAGATTCGGCGAGAAGAATGAGGAGTCAGCCACACATGTGTTATTAGAATGCCCTACGTTAATGCACATACGGAATAAACTACACATACAATACACAGGAATGTATAACCTTGCGGAAGACGCAATAAAACTGTATAAAGTAGGTTATATACTACTTTTTATTGACGCAACAAGGCTTAGAGATTTACTTTAAACTCAGAAGGTGGCACAATAGAACCGGCGGTCGCAGTGCCACATCGCATATTAATAATAATAGCAATGTTAGTGTCACTCTCCCCATAACTTTGATGGTACCTTATTGAGCAATATATGTCCCCGAGTGAAAGTGCTGATACGAATTTGTATCACCTAACCACCTATCATAATAACTTTAACGGCATCTTATTGGGCAATAGGTGTTTCTGATAGTAAGTATCGATAATTATATTACCATACGCTCTCTTATTTCATCTCTACCTGTCCTTACCAAAACTATCCGAACCTAATATTTTTAGCTCCTGATAAAAGCGTATTTGATATTTTTCTTATATGTAGCATTAGATAAACAAAGGATTTATGATTTTTAAAGATTTTCTGAAGAATAAATAATCGTTGCAAAGAGTGATAGTTACATAAAATATTATAAGAACTTCAAAGAGTATTTGTTTTCTATTCACAAGAGCAACAATATTTTATTTCATCATTTTGTAAAATCATACCCAAATATACTCATAAAACTTATGTAAAGAGACTACTCACATATCAATAATTAATCATTTTCAATATATCACTCTTCGATTCAAGAGCACTAAAATTACAACAATATATCAAAATTATTTGACTAATTATTATCACCTAATTTACTCACATATTGTACTTCCGTCCTCCTCCTCCTACTACATTTCAGACATCATCCATTAAATACTCATTTGCAATGCATCCGCCAAGTGATGATTTTATATATTATTATTTTTTTATTTTCTGTAAGCATTTAATGTATATACGATTATCTATCTGACACCGTTTAAATTCCATCGTCACCAAGTACCATCAAAGGGAGAAAGTATCGCAGAAACAATCGCTATTGCCACCGTTTTCTTGTACAATTTTTATCTGCATTTCTTTTATGCTCGAAAATTTTGCCGATGTCATGCCATGCAAATGAAAGTGAAAGACGTTCGCATTGTTGTTGTTGTAGTTGTTGTTGTTGTATTCATAATCGTATATACAATATATGTTCATATAATAATTATTCAGTATTTCTGTGGCTTTATCCATAGCTTTTTGTTTATTGATTTGCATACATATGACTGCATATGCAAGCATATATTACTAACCATAGTTTTGTTACCACGTCAGTCATAGTTGTCAATACTTTAATGACTGCACTTGGTTCGAACGTAAAAAAAATTCATTTCAATAATAAGTAGGTAGCTATACCTCTTAAAATAGAGTTTTTGTTCAATTTATTACCCGGAATTTTTATTTCTTAAGTTGACATTTTTAAGTAAAAGTAAGGTTAATTAAAAGTGGATTTATTGGTTACTTGAGTCAATTTCGGATTTATAGTAGTTTAAATAGTCTTTACTTGAAAGTCAAGTTGACAAAACCAAAACATTTTATTAATGGATATAAAAAATAAATAAAATTTTATATTATGTAGTTGATTTTAAAATGTAAAATCATTAAATAATAATTTTAAAAAATTCATGTATTAAAAAACAAAATTGTTGGATATTGGATGTCAAAAAACTGACTCAAAAAGTTTTGCCAAATAAATAGTATATAAGTTTCTACATAAAATTGACATAGTTCGGAACAAAAACAATATCGGCTAAAGTTATTGGATTTAAAAAAAATTAGAAACACATACCAAAAAGCAACATGAGCCTCAGAGAATTAGTTTGCAAGAATAACCACCTAATATCTCTGTTATATCTTAGTTAACCACCTATTATTTTTATATACAATATACATGTATTCAAACGATAGAGACAGAATAAACACCACAAAGTCAGCTAAAGTGCACAATAACAGAAATATAGGCTTTCCGATCTATAACTGAGATAACGGCTCAAACCACAAGGTACGAGACTCAAGACATTGTCATTAGTAGCTGAAAATACATAAAAGGATAAAAAGAACCATGCCTTGACCATGCGTTGACGGAAAAATGTTCAAAAAATAAAGCCCTAGTAAAATACTGGAAGTCAAGATTTAATAATTAATCGACAACATAAGTGCCATAATATCTAAGTTGTATGCTTCCATAAAGAACACCAATACATATACGAGTATTATGCATGGCTTGTAGTTGATGAAGAACGTCTTGAGTGAATTGCATTGGCGGAAAAGTCTTCAACAAACAATACGCACCTCAACTAACGATTCGGTGAAATAAATACTGGTTTTCAAGAGATCTAAGGATTTATCGACAACATCTATACAAATATATCTAAGCAATATATTACGATGAGAACCACCAATACATTGTTAACAAGCCTTCTATTATTCTAAGTGATATAAATCTGCGTATATATATGTAATACACCAAACTATATGTTTTCTATTAAAACAGAAGAAGCAAGCATTGACACTCATTGAGTATTTTCTCGAACTTTGTCGTTTTATGTTAGTTATATTTAGATTTCGCTTGAAAAGTATGCGTTTAAAATGCAATGGAGTAAGTAACCGGCCTTGTTACATTTAATGATTTCAAAATAAAACTTATAACTTTATCATTTTGTGTCGATCTAAGCAAGAAATCAAAACACGAAACTTTTTTATTTAAATAAAATATAATTAAATAAAAATAAATAATAATATATTTATTTCACATAAACATATACGCATATATTATATGAGTAAATCACTTTTAAGTGAGTTGCCAATTTAAGTAACAAAAAAAAAATCATAGAGCATGAAAACTAAATAAAAACTAAACAAACTAAGTATAAAAAAAAAGAAAAACTTATACAAAATGCAAAACTCAAAAGTTGTCATTGATTGCGGCAATTAAAAACGTCTCCAAGCCCGCACTCCAAACTTCAAAAACAAGTGGCAAGTCCACTTAACTGCCTTCTTGTCTAGCTCATAATCATGCTATGCATTGGCTTAAAACTACTGAAAAGCCATACTTGGCTTTACTTGGCTCAGAGTTTGTAGACACAGCGAGCTATACGAATAACAAGTATTTTTTAAATATTGAAGTCAAGTCTTAATTTTTCGAAATCAACATGAGCGGTTCTTGATGTGAAGTCCGGCGATTGTAACGCATACCTTGTTTTCAACTGTGCGATGTGCACTATTGACTCTCTCGATATCGCGGTATCAAAATGTGTGAGTACGACTACTAGTACGAGTACGAATACAGGTATTTATGGTTTATAGCTACTGCCTCATAAAGTGTTAAAATATGCTAAGCCAGCTGTGGAAATGTAAGAACTTCCTGCTTAATTGATATGTCGTTGTGTTTGTTCTCATTGCGTCGCTAGATAAATGTTAGTGATCTAATGTTGAGTCACACCATCGCACCAATAATACAAGATTTACTTATTTAAATAAATTTAAAAATTTCATTTAAAATAAGTTGTTAGAATTAATTAAATTGTAATTAACTATCATGGTCTGTTGAAACACTAAAAAAGTCACAAGACTTTAAAAAGAATTTTAAAGTAAATATCACTTAAATCATGTACCATAGACATCATGTGATTGACGCGTATAACATGTATTGAAATAGCTCGTATATTAATGACTCGTTAAAAATGAAAATATATTACTCAATAAAAATTAAGTAATTAATATACTGTTTATACGCCTATAGAATCAAACTAATTTTCGACATTAACTCTGCAGAATTCCTTCGTTGGGTCAATGACTATCTGGGCTCTATCTGAAATAGAAGAAAGCAATTTGAACAATTTAAACTAAACTTGTTCAATCATAGTTCTCATCTACTATATAGTACATTTTTTATTTATATCATTGATACAACAGAACTAAACTGTAGAATGATTTTTAATATGTTTTTATTATCTTAGTTCTTTAAAGTTTGGGTGCCAAGAATAAGCTAAACTAATGTGATAAATTTCAACAAAATATTGCCTTTTAATTGTTTTATGGGTCATTCACTTTAATTTGTAGCAGATATAAAAAATATTTGATAACTGTAAACTTTTTTGCTCCATTAGACATTTATGAAGTTAATTATTAAATATTATTTAAATGTTAAGAAAATATTTAAATATTGCACTACTGGAAGTCTTATCACTCTCATGTAATATTGAAAAAGTATGATAAGCTAAATTCAATTATAATTCTCATTCATTATATAGCAAATTTACTATTTATATCATTTATAGAAGAAGGTAAAATTGTGAATTTTAATATGAGTTTTATCTGTCGGACTTCTTCAATGTTTGGATGCCATTTTAGAAAGATCTATTTTAATGAAAATATGGTTGAACTGCCTTTAATTGCTTCGTTGGTTATTATAAAAATTTTTATTGTATACAAACTTATTCTCGATATTTAGACATTTATAAAAATAATTTTTTTAATATACAGTTTTCTATTAATATTAATAAAACATTAATATATAATGTTTTAAAAATATCTAAATATAATACTGAAAATTTTATAATTCTCATGTACTATTAAAGGAGTGTGATAATCTGAATTCATTTATAGTTCTCATCTACTATGCAGTATATTTCATGTTTATATCATCAATTCAACAGGACTAAAAATTCCTTTACGAACCATTTATTTTAATTTACAACAAATATCTGTATCAGTTTAATAAGTTTGTTTTAAGGTTTACTACCTCTCTATATAGAAATGTCCAACTTATGTTAGAAAAGGGAGACAAATGGACAATTTAAGATAAATTTATTTCATCGAGCAGTGGAAAACCATACATTTATAATTAAGATAACATAGGAGCCCCCATAATTAATTGTTAGGTGCCCACATCTAAATTAAAACACCTAAAATGTAATATTTATTTCTAACATACAATTTTAATCATTTAACAAATACTGTGAATAGGTATATTAAAGTTTTGTATAGTCCAATTTTATTAAGCAACTCTCTTAAATCGTATCTATGATCAGTTAGTCTAGTCTAAGTTTTTTGTTTTAGTTACTCTAATAAAATTTTTATCCATTGTCTTGATTATCATTTCATAATATTTTCACATATTCCACTTTAAGAGCTATTCCAACCAATGTGGGCTATTGGATCTGTTATTAGCAAAACTCATTAACACGTCCATAACAGTAAATAACCTTAGAGATTAACTACTTTACTTTCAACAATAAAATTATTTTAGCGATTGGTGGCCTAAAATGACATAATTTAACGTTTTAATTTTTTTAATATTTAAGCTCATGGATAAAATACGTAAAAAGTGAATAAAAACAAATCAAATTTTGCACATTTGTCATAACTAAAATATAATTTAAAAACAAATAATTTATTTGTGTCAATAACAAATCAAAAATTTTCGAATATAAATTGAATTGCAAATTGCAAATCGTCGGAATTCAAAGCAATTAAAAAATATTATAGAAAAAATTAAAAATTAAAACAAAAGTCTTAAGTTGACTTGATGTTATTAGATTTATGTGTCAATATTTTAATGAAAAATCATATCAATAAACTTTTTATTTGATATCTAATATATGTAACCAAAAAATTATTATACATTTATCTAAATATGAATTATATTCTTTATTTTTACGAATTAAAATAAATTGAAAATTATTACTTAAATTAATTTCCAAAAAGTAGTCGCCAGACACAGACTTCGGTACTTATCCTCTGCCTATCCACTTACAACAGAATTAGGCAATATCTCTTCAAAGGATATAATGGCGTTCTTAACTGCTACTCGTCTATGGAACTAAAGTGGGTATGTCACAATAATCCTTAAAGGATGCAGTGACGTGGTGACAAGTTCCCAACTCATTTTAAAATCTAACTTAATCTAATTCCATACCGACATAATTTAATATTTCCCTCAATTTACTTTCAATTCACTCGAGCTCGCACACCGCCGTACTATTAACTATCTCTAAAGATCATTATAAATTTCTAATAAATAAAAGTCTTATACACTTTTACGAATAACTAGAAGCAATTATAGACGATCTCTATAACTATTTCTATAAAAGTGAAAAATTTTTTAACGTAATAAAAATTTATTAAAATTATCTAGATAACATCGCCATAAGTTCGTTAAAGTCAAAACTTGTAAACTTGCGTTCAAATGTTATATAAAATAAAAATGCGTTAATACAAGTTAATATCAATCAAACAAAGATACATCTGCTAGTCAATAGCAGCCAAAGGCTAATATTGAAAACTCAACATTACTACAAAGTAAAAATAAATACAAGTTTTAACAGATACTTTTGCATCGCAGCAAACAAGAGTGTTAAGTTAAACAATATGTTTCGCAATATGCAGATGTGTACAGACACGGAGTGTATCTATGCTTTTGCATGATAATTATCATTAATTAACGAATCACAATATAATAGCAAAATGTTAATAAAACTTCACAATACTTCATATACAACATGAAAAAACATATCTATGCCGAAAACAAAAACTTCATGATTTTGTACTGTTTTACTGTAGTTTTTCTTCTGGGCCTTGTCTCACTAATAGTTGATCATTTGCAGATATTACGAATTGTTAATATAACACAAATCTAATTTAAATTTCTTACTTTCTATCTATTTGCAGTTTTTTCTCGTTTATTATGTAAACAGAGTTATACAACTCTGTTGTGTTACTATTAGATATAAATTTATTTTCGACATTAAAAGAAAAATTTATTTTAATAAATAATTTTTATACTCGTATCGTATTTATTATTGTTGGAAAATAATCGTTTAAATTGCTATTTACATTTGCAAACACACACTTTTTATTATTATATCTCATATATCTATATATGGAATTTATTCCTAGGAACCCACATAGTTGTAAAACTTTACTCTTTTATATAGGAACCAACTATCGTTTTAAGTTGGTCGTAATTGTTAGATCACTAATTGATTTAACGTCTAACTAAACAAAGTCTAATGTAAAGCCATAAGAGTTTAATAATATATATGTCTACTTCATCATTAATACTGAGCATTTGACCTACATGTGTAGTGTATGACAGTAAGTTCGGAATCCAGCAGTTTTCACCAACTTTTAAAAAACACACCCGGACAACTATTACTATTAAGAATTCTATATAAAGACTTGTCTGACAATGTAATACATGTGTATATACGACAGTAAGTTTGAAATCGAGCAGTTTTCACCAACTTTTAGATGGCACACTTGAACAGCTATTACTCTAAGATTCCTATATAAAGACTTGTCTAACAATGTAACACATGACTTTCGCAGCATATACCCAATCAAGTGCCATTTCAATTTCTAGACTTCGATTTATAACTAGGCAATCGTTGTAATATTGAGAACAGGCGCTATGATCTGTCGCAATTGTAATGGCAGTGAGTCAAACTCGTATTCCATGTATATTTATATTGTATTTAGCACTCTCTTACCTACTTAATAAACAGGGTTATGTGATTGAGGTGTTACCTATTCAAACGACCATATCTTTTTTGTGTGTAATTATTTTTTATTGATTCCAATTACAAACAATTGTAGAAATAATCAGAATTTCAGAATCCATTCACTCTAGTTCCACGTCTTCCACGGTCTTCAAACGGTTAATAAGTTGCATGCTTGATGAATGTGATTTTATAATATTTTGGCCCATTCCTGAACAATGACTTTCTTCAGCGCATCCATTCTGACATATTTTTGATGAAATAGTCCATCGGATTTCCATCTACCGAATTCGAAAGTCTTTGTGTAAACGAAATGAAATGTAGAATATGATCTTCTAACCATTCTTGGTTCATATAAGACGGTGCCGAGTCTTGTTGGAACGCTCATGGTCTATGTATAACCGAAATATTTGCGTGCCCACGGAGTTGAGATAAACTAGGAAAAGACTTAATTGTGATTATACGGAAATTTAGTCCACTTTTGTATGTGTCAACAGTACGACAAGGAAAACACGCCAATGTTTTTGTTCAAAAGTTGCAAAAAAATGGCAATTAGAATTTTTTATGAACTAAAAGTATTATCATTCTAGAAGACAATATACATTATTTGTAATTTTTTTTCTTTTATTTTAAGACGATGCCTTTATAGGTACTATGTACGAACTGTATCTATAATATAACCCTTCCATGTCTTCTATACCTTTTACCTTAGTCGATTAAGCTGCAGTATGAAACAAACATATAAGGCATTTTGAACCTTGAACCAAGAGATATTGTTGTGACTCATTTGAGTCAAGAACAAAAATTTTGATGTTTCTTAGTTTAAGTAAATCTAAAGTCATACTAATTATTGGTTAGTCAACTGAATATTATAGTTTTCAACTAACATCTTTCAAATATATGTTGATATATGTTATATGACGTTGATATCAGCAAGTTTTGGAAGATACAGCATTAAACCTCCGCTAAATTTCGTCAATATCCTACAATTATCGGAAAACAATCCAGTATCTTAATGCGACTTTGAGTGAACCCAAAGAGTTTTTAAAACTTAAATCAAAGTAAATTGTTACGATTCGTTTGTAAGCTCGAAAATGTTGTCAAGTCTTAAAGTTTAATAAAATCTGAACACAGTTTGATTAAAGGTTTTTCAACTAAGATTTTTACGATACTATAACAACTTTTAAGGATGGAGTTATCTGCTCTGACTTAAATTTGAATCCTAAGAGGTTCTTGAACCATAATATATTATAAGTATATTAAGTGCTCTTATTTATATCTGAGTTAGGTAATGTGATCCATTCCATGTTACCCATTAAGTGAAAATACACTCATACACTATTCACTCATATACATCATAATTTCAGTCAAAGGAGGAAGTATTTCATAGTAAAAATATTGGCATATTTAATGATAGTCATGTATCTTGAAAAGTGTTACGCATCTACTTATGAAATTATGTAAGATTAATAATTTATTTAAATAAAATATGTATGAAATTATGATACATGAGGCTTTTATCAATTTCTCCTTATAAATCAATTTTGAAAGATATATTAATTTTAATTATTTAATATTTTAAAAATTTAATTAAAAGTATTCACAATGAAGAAGGAAGAACTGTGCATGGTTACGTTATTGCCGATTTGCATACTTGAAAGTGTCAAACTATGAATGACAATACCATAGGAGATTTTTCACTCTTTGGAATGGAATGGAATGGACTCCCAGTTGCATGGCGCTATTTGGGACTATAAATTTCACTCACGGAAGTAGAGAGTCATGAATTAGTAAAATATTCAAGAGGAGTTTCACAGGCAACACAGCAACAAAATTTTAATGATTTTGTGTAAGCACTTTTTTGTTTAAAATTTACTAAAAATATTGTTAGACCAACACGAGTAGAGAGTGCCACTTGATTGAATAACATACGATTAAAGTGAAAAAAAGAAGCAATTTAAGATACTTTTTCCATGGGTTGTCTGTTGTTTTTACTAAAAGATAGACGGTGTTAACGTAAGAAATTGTATAAGACATTTATTTATACTATTTTCTGTATAAAAGTTTTTTTTTTTAATAAAATAAGATAATAATGGTATTACAATACCATTTTCGAAACAGGAAGTTTGTCTTTCAACGCTTACTTCAATTATATTTGCAGATGCAGAAATATCCTCTACGGTTAGGTTCAAGTTTCTCGTATTTACCCGTTGAACATACTTGAGGTCTTAAAAACTCAAGTCAAAGTTTTATGAACTACTGACCTTTAAGTGAGCAGGTTTATGTTGATGATAGTCTTGCTATAAAAAATAAATAAATAAAAATACACAATAAAATTGTATATTTAAATGCAAATATCGTGTAGTTGGCATTGTTCAGTACGGTACTGATATTGACTTTTAGCTGTTTTAACTGCCATCATTGCAGTTAAGTCAGTCAATTCAAATGAAATACCAAGAAATACAAATCTATGTAAGTATCTATTGAACATTTCTATCTTATGCAGATTTTTGCTTCAAACCAGTTAAAATTAAATCCACGGAGACAGGTTAATTCATCCTCAATTTCTTTGCTGTTGTAAAAATTATCATAATATTGTCAATTACCTACCCCAGTTGGATAATTAAATAGACTTTTTATTGCATTTTTTAACTGAGAAGACATGTCAAGATACAAACAAAAAGGAAGATGAGCAAATTAAGTATTAATTTTTTATAGATATTCAGTTAATAAATTTTATATAATGTCTTGGTATATTAACTAACCACAGGCGTACCAAGGTAGTTGGCAATGATTTTAAAAGTTACCACATCTTAAAGTCTTCACCGAAGTCTTCTAGCCATAAATAAAATATTTAAAAAATTTAATAAATTTAATAATTGTGATTTAGAGCTGTGGCAAGTAAAACTTAACATTTGATTTAATATTAATATTTATACAAAAGTTGGCTTTTCTTAAGTGCAAAATAATGAAAAAATTAAAGAAATAATTTATATAATTATTGATAAATTTTTTTTAATATATCATTATTTTTATTGAAATTTTGTGAGAAATACTTTGTGGGAAAAATTCACGACTATTATTAGTATGTCATACATTATCTTACATTATAAATATTTGGCTTTATAATTTTAATGCAGCCAGAACGAAGAGTAACTAGAAACTGAGAGTTTGGTTTATGACAATGAAACCACACAAGTCAGTGGTGCTGGATACAGGATGATATACCGAGGATATTTAAGCTTAATTAGTTTGGGAAATCGAATTACAATTAGTTTGGGAGTTCGAATTATAATTGTTTAAAATCCGTGAATTGTTCTTTTACAAATGAAAAAAATATGATTTTTTCAATAAAACTCTTCGAAACATCGGAAATATAGATTAAATAAATAGAACAATAAAAAAATTTTTATTAAAAAAACCAAACCAGTGATGGACTATTTAGCCCATGAGTCATCTATAATAAAGATCAAATGATAATCTTAATATATCTCTGTAAAATTATGTATGAAGCAAAAAAGAGATATATAGAGCTAGCTGGCGAAGACCACGTACTGATGTAATAGATCTATAATGA
>NC_051846.1:10086218-10092982 GCF_002237135.1 Teleopsis dalmanni
TATGGTACATAAGATACCGTACGATTTAGATTGCTTACGTTATATAATAAAACTCGAAATTTTGTTTTGAAACAAAAACACAATTTTTTTTTAAATTATACCGTTTATTTATAAATATTACGTTGATTTTAAAGTACAAGAATTTTAAATGGAAAAATTGACAATATTAATTGAATGCATACTAAATGAAGCAGTTGTGTGTTTTGTTCAAAATCGAATTCAGGTAAAAACTGTTGTCAGTTTTTTTAACAGTGATTTTTATATTATATATAAACAAGTTTTTGTATAAAGATAATGTCAACAATTAGTTATACTGATGCAATAAAAAAAAATTGAATAAACTCTAATTAAGCAGATAAAATATATGCTCATTTGTTGCACCCACAAACCCATTTCCTGGGATTAAAAAATAAATTATATTTATTTGAACTTAAATGTTAACGATTTCATATAAAAATAAGCTAACATTTCAACATTATAATACAACAAAAAGATAGGAAGATAAAAAAATATTGATTAACCTTAGCATTAAAGTAAAATAATTAAAAATAAATACTTTTACATTAATTAAGCAAAAGCCAAAACTTTTGCTTTAGTTTACTATATTTAACGTTTATTAATGCAAAACAATAAAAATGATTAATTTTTAAAATTACGCTAAAAATTTCAATTACTAATAAATTAATCAAAGTTTAAGTATCGCAGTAAAACTTCAAATGACACTCCCAACATATGAGAAAACAACAAAATAGACTACAATTACAATTATTAAAACAAAATTTGAACGATTTTTAAACAATTCGCAAGTAAAAGTTGTTAAGTTGCTCACAGCAGAGCAACAAAATTGTATGGGCAACATGTTGCTTTGCCTATGGCTACAAAATATTAAAGAAAATATATTAAAAAAAAAGAAATAAAAATCTGTAGCAATCAGTTTGACTGCATGTACCAAAATTAAAGCAATAATAATAATAATATTGGCAAACAATACGAATTAAAACTGGTCTAAATAAAACAACTAAAATAGTTTATAAATTACATAGATACGCACTTATACGAATGCAAAGCGTTTTCTTTGTATGCAATAAACTCACATACACACGTACACACATAGTATATAGTACAGATAAATGATATATACCTCACCACAGGCTTTGGGCAACATTCACCATAAAAGTCGACTTGTGCAAAAACTTAAAACTTTGAAACATAAAAGTGCTTAAATCAAAATTGGGTTTCCAACCCCTGGCCGACGAACAAGTCTGGTCTGACCAGACCAGCTCAATACGAAATTTTGCACATTTTTCGTTTTATTTAAACTTTTAAGTTTAAATTTAACAGGTTTCAAGCCGAAATTCAAAAGAAAAAATATTTTTATTAAAAATCAAAAGTAACTCATGTTAATTTTTATATTGTTACTTTTTTATAGTTTTTATTTTATTTGTCTATAACTTGGCCGCAATAAGAGAGCAACAATTTTGCTATTTGTTAAGTTGCCCTTAAGTCTTTGTAAGCTAAAACACTGACAAGTCGACTGATTTCTATAGAAGTAGGCAAAAATAATTTATCAAGTAAACTGAATTAGCCTCAAAGAGACAATTCAAGCCGGAATAAACAACTTTACAGCATAATTACTTATAATTAGCCACACGCTTTTTTTTTTCAACATTGAGTTTTATTTAATATTGGGGTGTGGGCGTTTGACTACACTCAAAGAAAAGCAATAGTAGATAATGAATAAAAATAGTTTTATATAAATCGATAATACAGTGGGCGATCTTAACAAAATGGTTGTACTTAGTTGGAGAGCTTTTGTATCAGATCAAAAATTGTAACTCTTTGATTAGAGAAGCACAAATCTACCCTTAGAAACTGAGTAAAAAGAGTAGAAAGTTTAAGTGTAGTAATAATAGATTGCATTTAGTTTGAATATTCAGCAGGTATTACATATTTCTGTCATTATACTCCTCGCTCCACCTCCTTTCTATTACAAAATCTCCTTTAAAATAAATTGAAATTTTAAATTTGAATAAAGTTTATTAGATGTGCTCTTTAGCATAGGTAGTCCACCCACCTATATACGAGTATAAAACACAAGTGTGGGGAACTGTTGTATTCTATTACTCTCATACTCCCACTTCTTTAACTTACAATTTTATAAATAACTTTTTTAAATTTTGCTTTGGTATATGATTAAAATGCTCTTTTACATTTTTTGCTAATTTTATTTATAATTACATATTACTATAATAATGCAGAACAATCAATATCATTTAAATAACCTTTTATGATATTATTTAATTTAAATGGTATTTTTATTTTTTTATTTTCATGTTAGTTTAATTTATATTTTATTTTTATATTCTATTATTTATATATAAGGTCCTATTATAACACTTTATTAACAAGATAATTTCATAAGGACGGCTTTTAAATGTAAAACAATGATTGTTTTAATAATTTTCATTATATCAGTCCATAAGAGCTTTATCTATTAATTAACAATTAATATTGAATCTCAGTTTTAAGGCTACGTTCAATGTCCTCTCCGAATTGCTTATACATTAAATGCTTATTACCACACAGAGTTATCAAGCTGTAAATGTAGAAAATATTGTACTTGGTCTTTCCATCTTAAAGTGAGACTTATCTTCGCAATTTCGACATGATAGTACCAGGTCGATCCTTTTTTAAGTGAAACGCCATCCATCCTTCCATACGCCTTTATTCCCATTTATTAGTTGTAAAATACAAGATATAATAGAAAGTGTTTGGCAAACGAGTATTTATTCCGTTATTTTTCTAACCACAAATAGTATTTCTAACAGCAAGTAAGATATTAAAATAAAATTAAAAAATTAGAAAATAAAACATAAATAAATATTCCATAATATATTAAAGAAGCTAACTAAAAAAAATAATAATAAATATTTATTAGTCATAATATTAAATATTTAGTCATTCCCTGCACAATAATTCAAATGTATTAAAATTGTAAAGATTTATGAAATAAAAAATTGTAAAATAAAAATTAAAAATATTATAATAAAAAATTCAATTTATATTAACTTCATATGAAATATATCTTATGATATATTTCGTCATATGACGAAATATTATATACATATATCAATCAATGTATAACTATAAATTCAGCGAGTTAAACCTTACTTCAGTTTAATTTATAATAACTCTTAAATTGAAATAAATATTAAATTGCATATAAATTATAAATATATTTATATATAACATGCTCTACGAATATGAATAAAAAACAATTAAGTGGAAATTATTTAAAAAAAAAACTGCCATATTAAGTAATCCTTTTTATAACAACACAATTTGTTGATCATACGCAATTTCATACGATCATTACGTTGTTCTGGTGTTTAATTCACTGTTTGTTACGAGCTATATTCTCAGTGCCTCAGTATATAAATATCAATCGATTGTTTCATCAATTTAGTATTATCTGACATTATATTTTATTTCATATTTAATTTTTAAATTCTAAATTTAATTCAATTTTCTCATCATTTCCACTTCTCTACTACAATAACATATCATTCAATTTAGAATTCGAATCTACAGGATTCTAAGCTATTTCCACTGAGCAAAAACATACTACATCAGTAGATAATTTGTGCTAATACTATCTACCTATAATAAAATAATGCTATATTATGTCTGACATTAACATATATAATTTAAGCATTCTAATTCAAATTCCCAAATTTTCATTTGCTAACAATTTATATATTGAAAATATGAAGGAAATAAATAACCATATAATAAAACGTCAATGTTAAGGTCGAAATTTTAAAAAATTGAAAATATTAGGTAAAATGTAAATAATTTAAAAAGTAGAAAATGAATCTTTATTAAATTGTTGAAATGTAAATAAAATCGGAACTTAAAAGTTAAAAATCAAAAATTTATTTTTTATTAAACATATTTTTGTTATTAATTAAAATGCAAATAATTCAAGAAATAGAAAATAGATCTGTTTTAATTAGTTGATGTGTAAAAAAAAAAAAAATTCATAATTTAATATTCAAAAAAAAAATTATGTATTATTCGGAAGTAAAAATTGGCTACACCTATTATTAATATAATGAATAAATCGAATAAAAAGAAAATAAAAATAATTCAAAAGAATAAAAAGAATTATAAAAAAATTAACATTTAAGGAAATTGATTATGTAGAACATTTAAAATTAACATTATTTTAATTAAATGACGTAAATAATTAAATTTGAATATAAACCGCGAAACCAGTTTAAACTAATTTTGAAATTTAATAAATAAAAAACAAATTAACAGCAGCTCCAGCTTTAGTTCCGTTGAATTGAGGAACTTTTCAAAAAAATTATAAATGCCATAAAAGTTATAAATTAATATCGATAATAAATGATATCGCGCAACAACAACAACATCAACAAAAAAACTTACCACATATATAAGTCAACAACAAGAGCAGCAATCGTTGTTATAGCAGCAATAGCAACAATAGCATTTATAGCAGTGATAGCAGCGGCAATGGCAGCACTGGCAACATTGGCAGCAATGAAATCAGACAAAAGTTGGGCAATTAAATTGTAGTTCAGTTTGTCGATTTTATGTTTCTGAGCACAAAAAAAAAATTTAATTTAATTTAACGAAAAAACTTTAAACTTAGCGAAAACAACGAAAAAAAAAACGATCTGCGAATATCTTTTGTGGAACGTGATTAGATTTTTTAATTGGAAACGAACATGTTAGCTTTTCGCTCACTTTGCCGTGGCTTTGTGTTTCTTCGCATTTGTGTCTGTTTTCTTATTACAGATTCCTACTTCCTATTTATAATGAACGACTTATATAAAAGATAATGCCGTGCTGATATACATGAGTTACAATGCTGTTACCTGTAGATACTTTAATGCTCACGGATAATTACTGTCTTGTATGAGTTCCGATTTTCCTTTAATTAATTCGTTAAATTATTTTTTACTTTTGCATTTCCTAAAATTTTTGTATTTATTAATATTTAGCTTTTAGTACTAACAACATTGAAAAAATGCCATATAATTAGCTTTAAAATGGTTTTGTCAAAATTTAAGGAAATACTCTCACCACATTAATTACACTATTTTTAAATTAAACATATTATTTGTTCAACACTTCAATATAACCTGGTTTATATAATTCACACATTCCGTGACTAAAAGAATATTTTTTGTCAACGTTGGTAGCACTGTCATAGAGTTATTTTATGATGTGTTTGGTCAGTATACCTATACTGCCCGAGATAGAGAAAATAGTGTTGTTGTTTTGTGTACATTTCGGCCAGTATAGGCCAGCAACTTACTGTTTTTGCCATACCTGTGAGCCATCGAAAAGGACTATTATTATTTACTATTACTATTATTTAGTATTCGCTAAGTGAGCAAATTGAAATTTTTTAAATCTTTTTAAATTTTGTAATAAATGTAAGTTTTTCCAAAAGACTGTGTAACAAAATATCAAGTCTGCAAGGAAGGTATTGGCATCATTCTTTCAATTTGTCACATATTAAACATGTAGATTTGATAGACTTTGGTTATGAAAAACCATAAAAATATTTGATATAAATTAAAATTAATTACAAATAAGTACATATATTTAAGATCAAGTATTTTTTTTTTAAATTTTTAGATGCGTGATTAATCGTGTAAAATTTTCGATTTTTGTTTTTAATTTTTTTTAAAAAAATTTTGAGCAATGTCTGGAAATTTCGATATATTTTTCAATGAACATTCACGATCATCGCTCAACGCTTCGGTATCAATGAATTCAATACATGTATATGTATACATATAATTATATTTTACATTTCATTTACATCACAATCTTAAAGCAATCTTATAGTTTTTCAAAACTTTTACTCTATTTTATTAGGACTGTGATAATTTTTTTGCTGGCACTAATCAGGAAATAAATGAAAGTGTCTTTAGTGAGAGAAAGAAATATATAACATCAGTATGTTCCTAGAATTCCTACATCAAAAGGTCTTTGTGGTTCTTTCCATCTCAAATTTAGAACTGATATAATAGAGTGTATGCTATATATCTGTTTTTATATAATTTTCGATTAACAAAATTGGATTACGTTAGCTAATGTTGAACTGATTATCATAGGAGATTGAAAAAAGACTGACAAATGCAAAATTTTCTGGAATATCTGATATAAATACTGCACTGGTATATTACAAAAAAAAAACAAAAATAATAAATTAAAAAAAAAATTAAAACAACAGAACTTTCATTCTAAAAGGTTATTCATAAAAAATACAATATAACAATAAAGTAAGTAATATATTATGATTTCAATACATTCAACGCATTAAAGCACACGATTGTATTTGAGTTATAGATTGAACGTGTTTAGTGAGACCTGATTGACTTGAGTCAGACCTAATAAGTTTGTGCATAAAATGACTTAAGAAACTTAAGACACACAAAAATAAACTTATACATTTAATTCATTATATTAAATTGAATTGATCAGTTGAAATACCCATTTCAAATAATCGTGTTATTTTAATATCATATTATATTATTATTATAGTATTATATTAATTTAATATCAAAATGAACGCACAAGAGATTACCACCTGCCTACTTATGGCTCATATATTGTATTTTATTTTATATTTTATAAATATAATGATAATAAAGTTTATAATAGTCTTCATGGTATAGATATTTGGGAGTTCTACGGTTATATAGAGCGCGTATGATGTCTCA
>NC_051846.1:10093082-10098702 GCF_002237135.1 Teleopsis dalmanni
ATTGTTAAGCCAAGTGATTGTCTAACTCGATTTCGAAACTGTATGTTCAGACCTTATTGTTATATCTAACCGAAAATTGGAGCACAAACTAATAATAATTAATTTAACTATATTATATACTAAAATAATATTAATAATATTTAAATATATCATAATGACCTTTTTAAATTATTATATTATACCCGTAAAAGTTTAGATTTCAGTGACACACAGATGAAAACTATTAAGTAAGACTCTTAAAAAAACAAAATGGAGTCGTAACCAGAATATCTGCAATTCATGATTAAATATTAAATAAATAAAGAGCATAATAAATAGTTCATATATTATAACTACCTAAACTTCTTTGACAGTTTAATTAAAGTAATAAAATTTTTATAATTCTCATGATGTTTAAAAATTTTTATATATTTTAAAGAGAAAATTCAATCAGTTGGTTTTAATAATTTTAATGTAAATAATTTACAAAAATGATCATGCAGGATATTCATTTTTAATGATGTTATTAAATGGTTTATAAGTTTTTATAAGTAATAAAATTTTTATAATTCTCATGATGTTTAAAAATTTTTATATTTTAAAGAGAAAATTCAATCAGTTGGTTTTAATAATTTTAATGTAAATAATTTACAAAAATGATCATGTAGGACATTCATTTTTAATGATGTTATTAAATGGTTTATAAGTTTTTGCTCATGGAAAGTTAGTCAGAAAGTTGGAAATTAAAAACTTGGGAAAATATAAATCTAATATCGAAAATCCGAAAATTATATAAAATAGAATAAAATAAAAAATAATATGAACAGAATAATTTTAATAATGATAAATAACAAAACAAGTAAAATTGTGAAAATCTTTTGAAAAATATATATTCACATTAGCTATGTCTTTGTAAAACTTTAAACTTGAAACATAAGAAACAGATATTTAGCTATGTTGAGGCATTTTGAATAAAAAATACCAGATAAAATGAACATTTCGATATATAAGCTATAAACTTGAATTTTAGACTCAACTTCTACAACTATTATAAGTATAATTTGTTTTTTAAGTAGCTTATTTATTTTTTTATGGTAGAATTTATTGAGTAAAAATTTACCAACAAAATAATCGAAAGTAAGGAATTTAATGAATTTCAAACTCATAAAGGAAAATTATATATATATACACTTGACTGTTAACGATAATAACGACAATTCTCGTAAAAGTAAAATTAATTATTAATTTATTAATTAATTTATAATTAATAAATGAGGTTATAATGGTCGTTCTACAAATCCACATAAGCCTCTTGTTTCATTGTGTTACGGAGCAAAATTTTAAGAATTTAAGATCATTTAGAATCATAAATTAAGTTAAGATGGTATTTCACATTACTCATATTTTATTATATTTATTAATAATAATTTGTATCGTATTATAATAAGTTGTTATAATTATTTTACAGTACTTATTTGTAGTATTTTATTATTATTGAGTAAGGGATCGTGCACTGCGACCTAAAAGGTCTATAGTATTTTATACTATTATTAATTATTATTAGTTATTTATCCATTTAAAAATAATAATATTTCTTTATTTTTCTTAATTATACATTTGCTATGTAAATATATTAATTTAATTTTTTAATTTATTATTTGTATTAATATATATTATTTATTTTTATTATATATTTGAATAAAATTCAATCTATTTCAAATAGCGAAAAGAAGTTGTAAAATAGAGAGGATGCAAAAACACAATTTAAATTAATTATTTCTTATTATTTTGAAAAATTAACGATAATACTGGAATATATGATTACAATTATAATTAGAAATATTATTTTATCTGTTCATATATTTTATAATTAATAGAAAAATTTTTTAAGATTTATTTTTAATGAACAAAATAATAATAATAATGATAATAATAAAAAAACTTTAACTTCTTCTTAATAATGAAGAAGTTACGCAAGTAAATTTTATTAAATACTTATATTTTAATATAAAACGTGTTTAATATATAAACACATATATACAATATATGTACGTTTATATTCATACATTATTCATATAAATTTTATATTAATTCTTATGTTTTTGTTAATTAAATTTTTTAAAATATGCATTTTTATTATATGCATTGTTATTATTATTTTATTACGTTATTATAAATATCATTTTATGATTATGAAAATGCGCGTTTATATTAAATTATTTTTTAATATCATTTATTTGTAAAAAGGCATTATTTTCTTTAAATAAAATATTTGTGTGTTTGATTTATTTTTTAGTTTTTGGTTTTTTTTTTAAATATAGTATTAAAATATTAACACAATATTTTCATTAAAAGTTATTTAAATTATTTATTATTTAGTATTACTAATTATTAATTATTGATTATTTACCGTTACCACAAAATTCTATAAAAATTTAGGTTTATAGATGAAGTGAAACTTACCATATTGATAGCAAAAAGTTTTAGAAATAGCAATGTTTAAATAATTCACGTATTCACCAGTTTTTTAAATGAAAAACTTTGTATAATTTTAGATTTTTTAAAATTATAAATGATTTTTTATTCGAAGTCAAATACCGTCCTATGCGAAATTCTTCGAAAATTCCAAACTCAATTCTGTATTAAGAAAAAAAATTATAATATAATTAAAAAAAATAAAAAAAAAAATTAGAAAATTTTATTAAAATTTTAATTTAATAATAATATAATATAATTATTATTAAACAAATTGTTCAAAGATTAACTCAGTAAATTGCGTTTTAAGTTTCTAATAATGTTTACACGATTTCTAACTTTTCCACCAATCACTACTATTAATTGTCTTTTATATCTTTTAGTATTTTATTTTTTATTTGAAAAGAAGAAAAAATCATTTAAAATGTTTTAACAAGAAAACCACTTTTCACTTTCCAAACACTTTTGCTGCGTTTAATTTGCTTTTTACAATTTTGCTTATTAAAGTGCAAATTCAACTGAAACTCAACTGAAATTCAATAAAAACGAAAAGTGAAACTCTCTTTTAAGCACTTTACATATAATTTTCTGTTATTTTCTAATATAACTATTAAACTAGAATTGTTTTTAAGAGCCACTTCAAACGTTTACGGAGTAGTTTTAGATACTTTTTCAACTATTTAGTGATTGTTTTAATAAAAAATGTGTCCTTGTCCAATTGTTTTCTTTGTGATTTTTTATAAGTTATCAAAGCAATTCATTTTATATTAGCACATATATTTTTTATAAATTTTAAAATTTAATTTAATTATTATTATTTTTTGGACCGTCCACTAACCGCTGTTACGAACCCACTCGTTGGACTTGGTAAATGCTACTGATTCGTACGTACAACGCGTTGGACAAAACTAAAATGGTAACGCCAAATTACATATGGATTGAAGCGTATGAGTGCTTTTTACTATGCGCTTTGAGTGCTTTTCTTGTGGTTTCTTAGCAGCTTTACGGTGATTGCAGCTCAAAGATACTCAATTTTAAACATACTTTTATTTTATCTGTTAACTGCAGTTTTCGTTTTTATATGTTAATGTTTTTTGTAGTTTGTTCGTCGTTTTGAGCTCTTTTATTCAGTTTCGAACTGTTGTCGTCTCAAAAGACTTAAACAACGAACTACAGCAACATAATTTCTGTTGAGCTCAGCTCCATGTTTTCTTATCAACATTTGTTACCGCGCTTGGCAACTTTGCTACCAATGTCTATGTTGCTAAGAGATGTTGCTTGCTGTTTCTTCATATACTAAAATTCATAAGCTCTTATTATATATTTAATCCTTTAACTCCTAGGGGGAACATAGGGCCGCAAAAGTTCTTATTAACAATTTAAAAATTTTTTTGGTGAACAGATATTTGTGGCAGATTTTTGTTAAGTTAGTTTTTTGAGAATGAAATGTTTGTATCCAATTTTTTTATGTATACATACCATATATATTGTGCCGAAATTATCTTTACGTGTGAACACTGTTAAAAAACATGATAGATTATAATAAGGCAAGCTTAGTTATGAAGGTAGGTGAAGTGGAAAAAAACGAATCCTGCTCAATTAGCTAAAAAAAGTAGTTTCATACTAGTGAATAGAAGAATGGACATATTATAACTAGCCCTGCGCATTGAGAAAAAATGTATCTGGCTAATACTAAACTTGGAAATATCGACGAGTTTGTTAAAGAAGTCTTGACATAGACACAACAGATGCTTTGATGTCTTTTGTTTGCGCGCCAGTAGGCATGTACTACAAAAGATATGACATGGCAGATCGAGTCTTGCTTCACGTTGCAATATAGTCCAGTGTTTCGTTGGGACAACTATTAACCTAGATACTTCCGATTTGCTTCTGTGTATCAATTTGAAGTTTCTACATTTGGAGTTAACAGGCCATGTAGCACTTGCACCTGGCTGCTGAAGTATGAGCCCACTTCTTATATGTCTGTTACTATTTAAGGAAGACACAAAAACATCTCCAAATATTTTTAAAGAATAACTATCTCCTATTCATTTTTATTATTATCCTATTCGTTTTCAAAAAAAATTTGATCCGCGAATCAGAGTGATCAAATATTGGTATAGGAGAGATTCAGTTTTCTGGATATAGCAGTTGTGAAAGACGTCCTTCAGTGAGTTTAGAAAAGTTAAGATACAACAGTCCAACAATGGATAAAGTGTCATGGATAGTTAATGTTCGAGCCCACATAACAACTATAACTATTGTCTGGGCTTATTGTATTGGTGTTAAATTGGGAGAAATGATAGCGCAGCGAAGTTCAAGAGAAGAGTCGTATAGTTGGTAAGGCATCAGTGGATAAGTGACAAGAAATTCTCTACGATATAAGTAATTTTAATCTTGTTATTAACTAAAAAATACAGAAATGCTTGATGATAATCAAAAACACTTAAAAGTACATAAAATTTGTACTTCGATTTATTTTTATATTAGTATCATTTTTAATCCAAAAATAATGCAGTACATGATGTAAATAACAGCTTACAATAAATATCATATATTGAAAAATAAACTGTACTTATCAAAGAGAAATTTAGAACCTGCAGAGAATATTAAAAATAAACACTTCTTGTGTAAATGTTCAGGACTTCTAAGTTTAAGATATTTTTCCTTTTCGGAAGTCAACGAATTAATGAGTTTAATGAATATACCAAATAAAGATTTTCAAAAAATTATCCTGAATCTACGTGAATTGGTTTTCTATATTATTTCCTGAAAAGATAGAGTTCGGAGTGTTTAATGTGAATACCTGCAGTGAAGGTTTAGCACCACAGTGTTCTTAACACACGTATCAAGACGATGCGCCGATAAACGCTACATTGATATTCCAAGGCATTTCTACTGGTAGAAGTTGAAGTTATGTATTTGGATATAACTTTTCCCTTGGTAAGGAGCGAGGCCTAACTAACACATCTGTTGATCTTTGGATCGCAGTACAAAATTAAATAATGTAACGCCACATCAAATTAAAGTAAATAAATGCAAACATTCTACCCGCGTAAGTTTGGGTTTTAACTACAGTCACTTTTATTGGCTAGCTTAGCCAAAGGTGGGGGCTCTGACCCCCATGTTACCAGATTTATACTTCCAGTCAGGTGCCGCAATTGAA
>NC_051846.1:10098802-10118182 GCF_002237135.1 Teleopsis dalmanni
ATAATTATATAAATTATATTTAAATTATAATTATATAATTAAATTATAATTATAATTGTAATTATATAAATATAATTACAGCAATTATTATAATTGTAATTATATAAATATAATTACAGCAAATTATAATTTAATTACCATATATAATTATAATTTAATTAAAATTTATATAATTATATTTAAATTATGTTGAATAAAGTTTTTTTTATAAAAGAGTATTATAAATAATAGTCATACAAGGAAATATCTACTAAGAATAGCAATAAACGCAATTAATTTTTTAGTCTCATTTATCAGCATATACAATTAATTATAATTATAATTTTATAATTTAATTTAAATTTAATTTATAATTTTTATTTGAAACGGAATAAAATTTTATAATAAATTTTCATAATCCTACAATCATTCTTAAATTAAAATAATAATTATTTTTCCTATATGTGTATTGTAATTAAAAATACTAATGAATTAAATTGAAATTAATTAATAATAATCAAATAATGAGTTTATATACTCTAAACAATCATCTCAATATGGATAGAGCAATAGTATAAAAAATGAATAAATGAATAAATATTATTTGACCGTATTAACATAATTGTTTATATTTATAATAAATCATTTGATATATTTGTAGCAGTCTTATTTAATTTATAGTATCAACAATTCAATTAAGCTGATTTGTAACGGCAAAAAAAATTAAATAATTAAAGTGGAAAAAGATGATTCATTCAATCTTTGCTCTTATGGCTAAATAAAACGGAGAGAATCAATAGTTTTTTATGCAATACAATAGAAACAATTCTCAAATAAATATTATTTATAATAATGAATAAATAGAAGATTTATAATATTTATAATATAATATTTAAATTTATTTGCATGTCTTAAGAAAACAATGAACTGTTGAACCAATTAAGGGTTTTTAAGGGAATAAAGGAAAATAATTTGAGATTGATCTTTTCTATGAAACGAACCCGTAAGCTTGAAGATTATGCTGAGAGATAGTAATCTGATATCCGATGAGACAAATTTATATTGGGCGTACACTTAAAATTGATGCTTATAACGGAGCTACAGTTAAAAGACATGCTGATTTAAGGGATTTCCGTTTCATTATGTCGTCGGCAGGATTATATGCAAAACGAGGGCCATAGATAAAAACACAGTATGTCATATATGTGTTACTTAGGGAAACATAGGAACTTTTGACCGATTGTTGTGGGACTAAGCACAAGCACAACTTAAAAAACACTGATCCAAGACTTATAAGAAAAGTGTTGTACCAATAATAACATTATTTATATCATAGATACTCAGGACAAAGGATCTAGCAGCCCAGTTCCTTATTCTTAGTTAACTTTAAATTAATTTTAATATTAACTCATAAATAAATAAATATTATAGTTACTAACTAATAAAATCTTATATATTGTATTAAATTTATAGTTTTATATTTTGGATAATAAATATATCTAATGTAATAGATACTTAGGAAATCTTATATTTTTTATTAATTTTATAGATTTATATTTTTTAAAGGTCCTTTTAAATAAAGTGATATAGAGCAGCATAATTAACAGAGACATGGGCAAATGTAGCACATGATAAAAATAATTAAAAGTACTTTATGAACTTTATGAGCTTAACTTTTTAAATTGTTTATTATTGAACATATTGTTAAAAATAATAAACAATATTTACTTCCATCGGAAATATGTGTATATAATAAATATTTCTATCAAAATTAGGGAACAACTTATTTATTTATGTCACATGTTAACACAAAATTTGTAAGCAACTCATTTATTTATATATATAATTTCTTCTTAATATATTTAATTTTTTTTTTTATTGCTTATAGTTTAAAATTATATTCACATCGAAACAATATTTGTGGTTTAGCAAACGATTTGCGAGAATTTTATCTACATTTAGTGATATTGAGTCATAAAATAAAACAAAACAAAACATTTAAAAAATTAAAAAAATAAGAAAAATGCTTAACAAATCTGCGAAATAAAAACAAAAGATTTTATTGATTTGAAAGGTAAAAATTTCAAAAATTTTGAACACTAAAAATTTGTAAAAAAATTTTTAATTTTCTGCCCTGTCGAATTTTGTAAACAAACGCGCTGGACGTGCCGAATAAAGTAAATATTTATTTTTAAAGAAACTACAACGCAAATGTTAGGTGCGAAATGATAGGAACCAGAGCGGAAGCAGTGAGTAAAACAATGGCAAGTTAATTGTGGAGATTTAAAAAATTACACAAGAATCTACAGACAAAATTTGACGCAGTTACTTGTGAGGCGTCAATGAGTATTTCAAAATTATAATGAATAAATATTATACATTAATTAAAAATGAACATTAATGCTAAAAGCGATGATTACTATTAATTTATTATTTAACTTACAATAAACTAGAGTTGTGTAACATTTGCACAATCTCTCCAATCTGATGCAGCTTCTCTGTGGGTATGTGCAGCCAGTGGTTAAAAGCCAACGACAATTGCGACCGAAATTGTTTGCCAGGAATTTGCTGTATATAAGTAAACGGCTGCAGTAAAATCTAAATATAGACATTGAAACAATGTCATATTGATAAGAAAAAATACAAAAATACAAATATTTAGTTAATCCACATATTTTAATTAAAGGACAAAGTTTACCTCATCCTGTTCTTTCTGTGTGGATTGATCTTTTGTTTTCTCAAGTATACTATTTAGTTCCTCCATAATATTACTAATTCGTTTATTTATTTATGAATATAGAACTTTTAAACACAATTACTATAATTTTATGCTAATATATATATATATATATTTCTTCCTTTCAGTCTTTAAAATTCCTTTGGCTTAATTAAGGCAAACATATGCAATTTGCAATGTGTGCAACAATTGTCAGCGGTTTACTTGCAGTTCAGCAATTTTACAAAATTTGATACAAAAATTTACTAGCTTCGTATTGCACTTGATCTTTCTACAATTTACTGTTATCGTTCCAGTCTTCTATACTAAACTGATACACTGTCGCTGAAGTAATACTCCAACTACCATAATTACAATGCTGACTGTGTAAGGCCAATATTGTAAACAATGTCAAGAACAGCTGCTTTGACTTAGTACAGCGGCTCATTTCTTTATAATTCCGTACAATAACACACATTTCGCTCGAAAAGCTAACTGCACATGATTTTTGCTGATTGGAAAATTTTCAGTAAATATGCATGCATGTGAATATACGTACATAAAAATATTTAAAAGTAAATAATATTCACTTATAAATAATAATTTACTAAAAGCGCTAATTCTTTGTATGATTTGTACTGAACATTCAGATACAATGTGGGCAAAATAATGGGACACCATCACAAAAAATAAATTAACAAAATATTAACTTTGAGGATCATTTGATGCCCTTCTTCGAGCAGTTAGTGTGCTCATATGGATCTTCAAGCTTTATTTCAGGCATAAGATAGATTCTAATATTATAGTGCAAAAAAAAAATTTGTCGCAGTATTAAATTATTAAAAAATATGGATATATGAATATATATAAGAAATTATAAATACATATAAATAAATGCAAAATCAGCATCTTTTGCTATCATTACGAATGTGTTATATTTTTTTTTGTTGCTCAATTGCATTATATACTTAAAAAACTATATACATATGTATAAAAAACATTAATGTAAAAAGTTTTTACTAAAAACTGCACGAGAGTTGACGTTGAACTCGAATGGTACTTAAGCTTTAGCGCTAACCCTTCTTTAACTCTGCCATAAGTCTTCTTTTAATTTTGCTGTCAAATTCTTTTATTAAGTTTAGTGCAAAAACTATATATTAGAATGGTTTTTCTTAAATTAGATGTTATTGAAAGATGAAAATATCTACAAGACAAAACTTTTGTAATCAGAGATAACTGAGTTATTGTATAACTACCTAACTTACTGCCAAAAAAGGATTATATTATTTTAACAAATTAAATAGATTAACTTTATCTCAATAGTATGTGTAAAATTGTGATGAATAAAAATGATAAACAATTAGTGGTTGTCTAAAAGAATGTTTCTATATAAGAACAGGTTTGGAGCTTCGATCTTTTCGTGACATTCTTAAAGTTTATACAAATGGAAGCGATGGAAAAATTGATACATTTCTGAGTGTACCGCAGCGTACCGTGTCTTATCAGCGTGAATAGCCTTGTGGTGTCTTTATCCTACCGGAACAGTGTGTGTAAGCTTAAGAAAAGAGACTGTAGATTTTTAAGTCCTATTTTGCACTAATGATGCAACTGATATATAAATATTGATTGAAAAAACGAAAATATATATAGCGGAGACGCTACTGTACGAAACAAAAACTATTGATGCTTTAAATAAAATAAATAATTATTATAATCAATAATATAGTTTTATTATGTGTTAGTAAATTTCTCGCTTATATTTAATTGTAATTTATTACAAGGATCAATATTCTAAACATAATACATATGTGGCGAACTCGCCACACATACTGCAGCGCCCTCTGTGTGTGAATGTACACGCACTCGCACCATCTGTGGGCAAAAGGAACATTTTTCAATGAGCAGCTAACTTCAGTAACTGGCGACTGGCTTCCTTCTTCTTCCTATTTTGCACGTTTTAGTAACACAACGTTTTTATCATTTTGTAAACATTTGTTATATTTATTTAAAATAAAGTATGTGGTAAAAACCCACATAATTGGTGACCCCGACGCAAATTAAACACATAATTGGAAGCAGCGCAAGTTATTTATTTATTTCATAAAGTCAAAACAAACTTGCACAATGTTGGGTGACGCAATGCTGAACAAAGAAGCAGAAATGTCTAATGCCAACAAAGAAACAACAGCAAAGTCAGCAGCAGCAGACACGAATTTCACAACAGTAAAAAACGATATTGATGCAGTAAAGTTAACGAATTTGCCTTCATTTTTGCAAACTGACCCGGAGTTATGGTTTACTCAAGTGGACGGATTACTACACATCAATCGCATCACCTCTGATCTATCCAAATTCTACACGGTAATCACAGCACTAGACGGCGAAACGCTTCGTCAAGTTTCAGACATAGCAAAAAATCCGCCAGCTACGGGCAAATATGAAACGTTGAAAAATGAATTAATTTCACGATTTGGGGAGTCGCGTCAGAAACAATTGATTAAATTGCTAACGGATTTAGACGTGTCTAACAAGCGTCCAACGCAGTTGCTTCGAGAGATGAGAGATCTGGCAGCGTCAAATATGTCGGAAGACGCCTTGTCAGCACTTTGGTTGCAGCGATTGCCGAGTAACATTCGTTGCATCTTATCTGCGTGCAGCTCCAAGGATGTTAATCAAATGGCCGAATTGGCAGATAGAATAACTGACAATATGCCCACTCCTCATTATGTTATGGCTACCGCATCTGCAATTAACCGACGCAGTAACACAGAGGAATCAACATTGGAGGCACGTGTGACAGCGTTAGAAATATCTCTGCAACAAGTGGTAAGTAAACTAAGTGAAATAGCAATAGAGCTCAGACGACCAGCAAACTCACAGGCGCGAAGCAGGGCTCGCAGTTCTAGCAGAACTCAGTCTAAAAGTCAGCGTGAAGATCGAAAAGTCTGTTATTATCACAATAAATTTGGAACAGCTGCAACAAAATGCTTAAAACCATGCGAGTTCGGCTGCCAAACAACTAATATCAAACAGAAGGAAAACTAAAACCGTTGTCGTCCACAAGTGCAGTAAACGACAACGCGCTGGAACACTGCACTGAAGAAGCTCGTTTACATGTAATTGATCGTATCTCAAATATGAAGTTTCTAGTTGACACCGGATCGGCCGTATCCATAATTCCTTTAGCAGCAATCACAGTGAAACGCAACCTAGTGCCAGATGAACTAAAATTATTCGCAGCAAATAATTCATTTATTAAAACGTACGGTACTAAGAGACTTAGCATCAATCTTGGTTTACGACGCAGTTTCAATTGGAACTTCATTATAGCAGACGTCAAATGTCCAATCTTGGGCGCAGATTTTCTGGCGAAATATGGTCTAATTCCAGACATAAAATCAAGACGGTTATTAGACCCGCTTACTACATTGTCGTCATCTGGTGCAGTTGAAACCACATCGATACATTCGGTATACACATTGGATCCAAATTCAAAATTCTTTACAATCGTCAACAAATACATTGATTTGTGCAGTGCAAATAACTATAGCCTCCCTGACGCATCTGTAGTCTGTCATCAAATAGTCACTGATGGTCAGCCAGTGCATGAAAGGTCACGCCGTTATTCAACGGAAAAATTAAAGGCAATTCGCGAAGAATTTTCAACGCTGTTGGAGCAAGGAATTATTCGTCCGTCAAACAGTCCGTGGTCGAGTCCAATTCACCTGGTAAAAAAGAAAACAGGTGCTTGGAGAGCCTGCGGTGACTTTAGAAAACTAAATGCGCAAACCAAACCAGATAGGTACCCAATACCATACCTAGACCAAGTAACGGAAAAACTACATGCTAGCAAATTATTTTCAAAGATTGATATACATAGAGCGTACTACAACATACCGATGCAAGCTGATGACATATGCAAAACCGCAGTAAGTACACCCATTGGGTTATTTGAATTTGTAGTCATGCCGTTTGGTCTTAAAAACGCTACGCAAACCTTTCAAAGGTATATGGATTCATTGTTCAGGAAAATGCCATTTGTCTTCTGCTACCTTGACGATATTTTAATATTCTCAGAAAGTGAACAGCAGCATTTGGAACATGTAGAAGCAGTACTAAAAACACTAAATAAGGCCAAGCTTGTCATAAACACCGCTAAGTGCGAGTTCGGAGTTTCACAACTAAGTTTTTTAGGGTATGATGTATCAGTCGATGGTATCAGCCCGCCTGTAGAACGAGTGAGAGTAATTAATGAATACACGAAGCCAAAGACAGTAAAAGAAATTCGTCGTTTTTTGGGAATCCTAAATTATTACCGCAAGTGCATTCCACAGGCCGCCAAATTACAAGCACCTTTAAATGAGCTATTAAAAAATTAAAAAAAGAACGACAACACGCCTATAACATGGACTACCACGTTAGATGCAGCGTTTGAAAACTGTAAAACAAGTGTAACCGCGTTACCTAAATTAACATTTTTGTCTCCATTAAGTACAATTCGATTGACATCGGATGCATCAAGCAACGCAGTTGGTGCAGTACTGGAACAGCAAGAAGGTGATGTTTGGCGACCGGTTGCGTTTTTCTCTTCGAAGCTCAAGGCAGCGCAGAAGAATTATAGCACGTACGACAGAGAGTTGCTAGCTATATATTTAGCCATCAAAAATTTTAGACATTTACTGGAAGGTAGAAATTTTACAATTCAAACAGATCACAAACCACTCATTTATGCATTCCAACAAAAGTCAGATAAAGTTTCACCACGTCAACTACGACAACTAAGTTTTATTGCAGAGTTTACAACAAGCATATCATACATAGATGGTAATGACAACATAGTGGCTGATAGTTTATCCAGAATTGATGCAATTAATATGCCTACGGTTATAGATCTCGAGATGATTAGCAACCATCAGAAAATAGATGAAGAGCTTAAGCAGCTATTAAATTCAGATTCAGCACTTCAATTACAAAAACTTTTTTTACAACCCGATATGTCAACCTTTTGTGATGTATCAACAGGAATCATCAGACCATATATTCCATCATCACTTCGAAAGAAGACATTTGACACAGTGCACTCCTTAGCACATGCTGGTACTAAGTCAACGACAAAACAACTATGCAGTAAGTACGTGTGGCCGTCAATCCGAAAAGATGTCGCGAATTGGGTACGATCGTGCCAAAGTTGTCAACAAGCAAAAATAAACAGGCATAATAAACTTACGCCACAAGCTTTCAATCCATTGGATCAGCGATTCGATCATGTACATTTGGACTTAATAATACTTCCCGAATGTGACGGTTACAGATATGCACTAACCATGATGGACAGATTTACACGATGGCCAGAAGTCGTTCCGTTGAAAGATATCACCGCCGATACAGTCGCAGAAAATTTTTACGCACACTGGATATCGCGATTTGGTTCTCCGAAAATCATAACAACTGATCAAGGAACCCAGTTCGAATCAGCTTTATTCAAGGCGCTAGCAAATCGTTTAGGCACGCAAAGAATACGTACATCTCCGTATCACCCAGAATCTAACGGGTTAATTGAGCGATTTCATCGCACTTTAAAAACAGCTCTTATGTCGCGACCTAAACACGCTTGGATACAATTGTTACCATCAGTTTTGCTCGGACTTCGATCATCCTATAAAGAAGATATCAACACTTCAGCAGCTGAAATGTTGTATGGAACAACGTTACGTCTACCGGGAGAATTTTTTGTCGAAAATAACACGCTTCCGAACGAACAAAAATTCCTAGCAACATTACGCGAACACATCCAGCAAGTACGACCAATTCCGACGTCCAATCATTCTAGCAAAGCTGTATTCGTTCACAAAGCATTGGGCGATGCGTCGCATGTATTCGTAAGGGCAGATCATGTAAGGAAACCTTTAGAGCTCCCATACACAGGACCACATAAGGTAATCAAGAAAATTAACGATAGACTTTTTACAGTTGACGTACGCGGTAAGCAGGTTAACATATCAATAAACAGGTTGAAACCGGCCTTTTTCGAGCCAGCAGTAATCGAACCAAAGTTTGCAGAAGTCGACGTAGATTGCAGACCTGTAAAGAAAGGAAAACTCACGCAAACGAAGAAGCAAGTAACCTTTAATGTGAAAGATCCTTTAGAGTAGCAGGTTACAATCAACAGTCAACAAACCAGACCACCGGTCCAGCTATTAAGGGGGGAGTACTGTGGCGAACTCGCCACACATACTGCAGCGCCCTCTGTGTGTGAATGTACACGCACTCGCACCATCTGTGGGCAAAAGGAACATTTTTCAATGAGCAGCTAACTTCAGTAACTGGCGACTGGCTTCCTTCTTCTTCCTATTTTGCACGTTTTAGTAACACAACGTTTTTATCATTTTGTAAACATTTGTTATATTTATTTAAAATAAAGTATGTGGTAAAAACCCACACATACATAAACTTTGGTATACATAAAAATAGTAATATGTATATCAAATATGTTATTATAACTTTTTTTTACATATTTTTATAAAAAAAAACTATTATTTAGTTTTATTTCATACTTCTATGAAATAATTTATAAATATGTATATCAAAACACTAATGCAAGATTTGTTTAATCTCAAGTAACCAAAAACGAAAATAAATAAAAGTATAGAAACTTTATGATATATAAAAAACAAATTTTATTCAATTAGCTTATTTTATCTATTTTAAAGATAATTTGTATTATATTTTTAACAAATATTTTATATTATTTTCATATTGTACAAATTCCATAACAATTTTCATGCACATTTCAAAATTTGACAGTCACTAGACAGTTGCAATGATATTGGTTTATGCTTTGTTTTATGAAACACAGCTCAACGACGTGTCAAATCTAGATGACATTTGTCAAAATAGTGCATTCCGTGGTTGAAATTTAATAAGTATTAGTTTAAATAATAACTAAAATAATATATTATTAAAATAATTATGGCAGCATCATTACCTGTGCACACGAATTGGCATCCGAACAAAAAGCATAGCGACGTTGAACGGTAAATAAATTAACAGTAATTATAACAACAACAAATTCAAGAACTTTCATTTTCAGCTGGATATGCATATACCCAGCCTATATAAATAGCAAAAAAACCAGACAAGAAGGTCGACGTTTATCAAAGGAGAATTGTGTTGAGAATCCAACGTATGTTGAAATACGTGATGTGCTATCTGTAACTAATTTACGTGTTGGTGTTGAAAATAAACAATATTCAAGAGAAAAGAGCAGGGTACATCATATATACTAAACATTATTATTAAGAATTAATGATTACTCCAATATATTCCATTTAGGAAGTTCAATTTCGCGGTCGCATACGTGTTCAAATGCGCAACGATGATGGAAGTTTGTGCAACCCCGAATTCGAATCACGCGAAGCTATAATGCGTTATGTTACTGACAAGATACCACAATTGAAGTCGCGTCAAAATAAAACTGCCGATAGTTTTCATCAACCACAGGCACAGCAGACTGGAGGCGGTGGTGGTGGTGGTGGCAAGAAAGGCAAAAATAAGAAACGTTGATTTTATTGAAAATTTTATTTTGTTAAATGGATTTTGTTATAATTGCTTTTTATACTTCGATGTGCTGAAAATGTAAAATTTTGAATAAAAATTGAATTATGTAAAGGAGAATATGGAAGTCAGTACATTGGTCAATACTTTGGCAGTCAATACAGATAAATAGCAATAATTAGAAATACTTAAATCTATAAAGGACAGGAGACACAATATATAAATATAAAATAGTTGAAGCAAATGTCTAATAAGAAGCATATTATTCCCTTCTCTATAAATTGATTATGATATGTTACAAGATTTGAAATACAATTATTCAAAAATAATAGGACATCTACTGTAGTTGAATTCCAATCACTATGAAAGGGTTATCAAATTCCACAAAATTGTGTTTATATCCTCAAAGATATTCATCATTTCAAATATAGTGAAGTCACTAAGATTGTATTTTGTCTAATTAAGAGGTACATATATTATTTCAAAATACGATAAAATTATGAAAAAATTTATGTATAATAGAAAGACATACACTTTCGATTTGTTTAAAGAAAGCTTTGAATTGTGTTAAGAGTAACTTGGAAGATAATGTATCCAAAACATTATATCTGCCATCTAGTAACTACGTATCATTACTTGTGAGTTCTCCAAATTACTTCAAATTGTATAATCAATCATAAAGTTTATTATTTATAGTTATAACTTCCTTCTCCGCAAGTATACGTCTAGCACCATCGATTTCTAAATTAGTCATTCTTGTGATATGGTAACTGAAAACAATTCCTATAAAAGTGAATGAATAACTCCCAAGTATATGCAGAAGTGTTTAAGACCAATTTTACTGTCATATTTTAAAAGTGACTTAAGTATGAATGTTGTGTGCAACACTGCTGACTTGACTTAAGCTAGTATTATGCTAAAATTTTCCTTTGTAAAACCAGATCTTATTCATTTATGTTCTTCAATAACCAGTTGTCCAACGTTTTAACGTTTCCGGCAGTTAAAGCCCATGTTATTACCAACGCTTGTAGTAATAAATGTGAAAACGTAGATGTTACTTAACTACTGCTTCATAAAAATCAAACCATATTAAGAGTTTCCAAGAGTTATTCTTAAGATGCTACAAGTACAACACAAACCACATTGAAAATGGACAGTAGAAATCGAGAGTGTCACATAAAATATTATGAAGAAGGAAAACGATTATAGTTCTGTTTTTATATAGTAAGAAACATTAATATGTTTCATATATAATTTTATAGAAACACTAGTGTTTCTGACTAGTGACTGTCAGTGTCTGGCTAACACTCCGATAAATACTTTTATAAACTTAGTTAAGCATTTGCACGTCCCTCTATGCAAATTTTCAACCTTTGCAACAAATTCGTAATGAGAACGTGTAAATCTTTATTGTTTACAAAAGCACCTACAACACACATAATAATTTTCAAGAGCACCAACCACTGCCAGATAGCAGGCAAAGTTGCTGGTTCAGCACTTTCTGAAGAATTTTGCTGACTTTATTATATTCACAAAAAGATCTAAGCTTACTACGGTTTTAAACCACAAAAAACAAGTAAAAGAATAACTGTCATATAAAAATTCATTACTGAAAATTATTTAACAACCAGCAGTTTTTTCTATATAAAAATCAACCCACTAACCGCAAAGCCAGTAATCAGATTAAAGCTCATGAAACGATCAAGTCAATCTATCTGAGAAATATATTTGAGATGTCTTTATCATCGCCCAACACTGCACCAATGACCAGCTTACGTTTTTGGATATTAACAGTAGGACTGCTTGCGTTATGGACTGTTGTCATCACAAGTGCAGAGTCACAGCCGCAGACTGCAAAATCAGCCATGGCAATAGTCGATAAGGAAAAAGAACAGAAGAATACACGCAATTGCAAAGCACTCTGCGGACATTGTGGGTGTATTGGCTTCTACTGTGGCGAGGAATGTATCTGCGAGTGCAACAAAGAGAATTCCGATACCGAATGTTTAGTAACGATGCAGAAGAATGCGCGCAAGTTGAATATACCATTTGAGCTGCTGATACAAGGACCTACAGCAAATAAGTTTGTACGTACCGCCTTACAGTACGAACAGAATGCAGAAAGCAAAGCCAAAAATCGTGACAGTATACGCAATAAACGTTCCACCGTTGTTATTTACAAGCCTACATTTCAGAACAGCTTAGACGACAACAGCGCACAGAAGTCAATAGTCAAGAAGAAGTTGAAGAATATGCGAGAAAAACGCAGTGTAGGTAGACTAGATTGGTTTCAGGATTTTGCAAACACTTTGGTAAGACCTGCGCCTATTGGTATACATAAGAAAACAGCAGAACCGGAACCGAGCGAAGATCAAACAATGCTAAAACGTTCAACAGAAAAGTTAGACTCCTCCTGGTTTGCAGAAAATACAAAAAATTTATTGAAACCAGCGCCGCTTTTTAAAAATCGAAACAGTGATGATGATGATGAATCTTTTGAGAGTCCTGGTGAGAAGATACCCAAAATGCTGCAGGATACGTTGCGGTCAATACATGAAACAGCACGCAGCGAACAATTTGCTGAAGCTGTGCGTTCTAGAATCAAAGAAGGGGTTGACATATTTCAGGATCAGTTACAGCGAAATAATTTGAATATTTTACCAAACAATTTGGGTGAGAATATTGTCGATACTATCTCGAATGTGCGTTCGAATATCTTTCGTAATGTCATTGATGGACAAACCAAACCAACTATTCCAACACCTACCGAGCCACCGGTAAAGTACATCATACCTTGGTTCCGTCCTATGCGTTTTCTGCATCGTGTACAACAGGCCATCAAATAAGATTTAAGTAATTTATATTAGATACGAGTATTTAAACATTCATACAGTAGCATTTTAAGTTAATTTAGTTCATGTTTTGTGGGGTATGCATTGATATATTTTCTATATATGTATATTTGTAAACTATACTTTAGATAGTGGATAGGTAGAATTGTATTTTTTGTTGCACACTTCTATTTCTCTTTAAATTTAAATAAAATAATGCAATACTAAAACATATTTTTCTCCAGATTTTTTTATACCACTAACAGTCTATTAAATAAAGCATAGAAGAAGACATCAAAGACCAGACTTCATAGATGGACTGAATATGTTTTTAATCAATATGATAAGACAAATCACTTAACGATGTATTGTTTTGTTAAAACATTTGTTAAGTAGTTAAAATTAGCATAAAGCATTTGTTAAGATCAATCGATATCAGAAGATATAGACGATCTTATAAACCATATAGATTTTAAATCTTCATGCTAATTTTAAATAATTTAGACGTGCCGATTAATGACGTTTATCTGCCTTTATTGTATATAAGTTTTGTGATGATATTTGGTAACCAACAAAGAAGACGTCGAAGATCATACAAGCCGTATAGATTTTCGATCAGTATATAAAGACAACCCGATTCGATAATGTTTGGAATTATCATTATTATACATAAACTTTGTCAAAATATTTATAAAGCAGAGAAGAAGATAACGAGACTGTATAAACCACACTGATTTTTTATCTACATTACGAGATGAAACGTTTTAGTTATAGTCGACACTCTAGATGTCTGTACTTCACTCTTTAACTAATCGAAACTTGATTATAAATAAAATTAATGGAGCCTATCATGTAAAATAGGATAGATTAAACTGCTTGCTAAAAAGATGCCATGCATAGACCAACAAGTCGGTACCAATACCGATACGAAATATGGCTGATTCTATTATTTAACATCCATAAAAATAATTATCTGAAAGTACGTTGTGTTTATAATAATTTTCTTTGTACTTATATTAAAAATTTTAATTTTAATACATAACTGACAAAATTAAGTTAGTAAATACTAATATATGTATGAAGGGTAATACAGATTCGGTATAGCCAAAACAAAATTTTTTTGTTTATTTTTATTTAATCTCAATGTTAAAACTTTACTAAGAATGTGATTAAACATATAAATTATATATGAAGGTTAATATGTTTATACTAAATTATTCTATATATTGAATTAAGTTGGTAGCTTCAAAATATCACGTTCGTGGTTTAGATATTGTGCAGAATTTCAATAAAGACAACAAATATTGGGATATATGTTTTTGTATTTCAGTGGCCTTTCTTATGAAAAAGATAAGACGAATCAAATATAACAAGTTTTTCGTTTTTTGGGTCGTAGGAACCGATAACTCTAACCCTGAAATGAGGCTATGACATTTGTACTCTAAAATTTTTACAAACTTTTGTGAATGAAGTAAAAAATTTATTTTATGATTCGTAAATGGGTCTACATGTGGATCAAACAGATATACCAAATAGGAGCGGAAATACCAATAATGAGAACACCGCTAGAGACTATATTTAAACGTTAAGCTATTTGTAAAACTCAGGATTTTATTTACGTACTTTAGAAAGCTTTCATACTCCTGTAGAATTACTCCTAAATTCCACCAGTTGTAAGAAAACTGTCTACTCGTACGTGTTTTAATATCCTAAGTAACTCATATCAGCAATTATATAAAGAATCGAGATACGATTTCCAAATAAAAGCTTCGTCAGTGCTGCTAATAGGTTGTTTTAAGATTAGGTTATGCTAGTACATCAAAAAGGCCACGCGTAGATCATTAAGGTCCATTGCGATGCCAGATCAGAGTCTTAATTTTTTTTTAGCCCTGACAGGTCCCAAGTTTTTTTGGTCGAGCCCTCAAGAGAACCAATCAGGTTGTCTTAAAAAGTACGCAACAAATATTATAGGCGCCTGACAGAACAATAATCAATTCCTCGGATTATCTTAATATATAGCCTCTTTTTCTTTTGATAGAGCAGATCAAACCAAAACATGTTACTGAAAGATGACATTGGGCTTTTAGAACCATCAAGTTTTGAGGAAGAATATACTAATATTTTCCCAGGTACTGACAAGGACTTGAATTATGTTAAATCTAATAGTTCATATATTTTAAAATTAGATGAAGAAATTAATAAAACTTAATAAGAGTTAATTACGATTACAGAAAATAGGTTAAATTATTAACCATTTTGAGTTATTATTCCCATACCAACAATCAAATATAATATAAAAAGGAATATAGTTTTTAACTTCTAAATATGCTTAATCGCAAATGCAAATTAAATGATAATAAAATAAAAGCATATATTCACATAATCAACGGTCTGTATAAGAAAATTTTAGTATTCTTTCATAAATTTATTTAGCTGAAATATAGCATAAATTTGTTTAGGGTTATATATAATTTATGTTCAACAAATATGCTAAGGGTACATATTAAATGCATTCTTCGAATTTGTGTCAAATAAATTGTCAACCTGCCTATTCTGCTACAACAAAAATACTCAATTTTACATAAACTTTAGACACATACAAATTAATTTTCTTATACTTCCGTGACTATGCAAAGATAACACACAAATCACTAACACTTTGATGTCCCCCCCACATCTCACTTTTATTCTACTTAAGTTAAAATTTGAATGTATTAATAATTGGGCCGAAATCCCGGCGGTACTGCAATACCGGGCCAACCCGCGGCAGAGGTGGAGCAAGCTCCTAAACACTCCGCCTGTTTCCAAAAATCAGTTTAACATTTGTTGTCCTCCGATGGAGGATCTATCAGATGTTAAGCTGATAAGAACAGATACTACACTTTGATCTTAGCCATAAGGCCGAGAAGCGATAACTATTCACTCAAATTTACAACATGTCATTCAAAAATATTTCATACCCGCTGAGAATTATAAATATAAATTGTGTCAAAAATAATATCTATCATATAGAACACAAACATCTGTAGTAAAACAACCACCGCAATTCCTCATATGTGTGTTGTTATGTATGTTGTGTGCTCTTTAAATTTATTTCACAGTACAAACGGGAATGTTTGATGAGGTATGCATGCTTATAATCAGAAAATATTTTCATTGTTTATAATATTATGGTTGTTGTTGTTGTTTGTGGTTGGTTCTGACATTTAATCAAATGTATAAATAAATTAATTAGTAACATTTAGTTTTCATATATAAAAATTAGTAGTGATAATTGTTATGTTTAATATCACAATTTATTTATTATTTAATAGTATTAAAGTTTTAATTTAATTGATTTTTTTGATAATTTGATGAAACTCAATTTATTATTAATAGTATAAATATTTATATATTTATATAATTACATATGTGTACATATGTATATATTAGAATAATTATAATTAAATTCTCTTATAATATTAATAACATAAATATTGGTAGTTTTGCAATATTTGATAATAAATTCATATAGTTTTGCATACAAATGAGAGAGGTTTATTTATTTAATACATATTAATATTCTATTAACTATTAATATATTATTATGCATATTTCTTTTACTATACATTTTGAACAACTTGTATTTTATATATTAACATGCACATACATATGTTTATATAAATTGTTTAATAATTTATTTAATATTTGCTCATGCTTTATATTAATTCATGCCATGAGTTCTGTCAAAATTGTATGATTGCCATCTTCCGGTATATTTGAAAAAAGACTGATTCTGTTTATTATATTAATAACCTAAATTAATGCTACAAGCTTCAATAATAAAAAGCACTTTTATTTTACATTTTATATATCTCTATGTGTTTATTTATACATATCATATCTGTACAAAAATATCCACGATATGTATGTGTGCTCTAATAATATATATATGTAATAATATATGTAATAATATATATATATAATATAATATATGCTGTTAGAGTATTTTTATAACGCGTTATAAGCCAACAATTATCAATTAATTTCTACGAGTATTAACTAATTATATATCAGTCATATTTACAAAATCTAAATTAATATACATACATATTTAAAAAAATGATGAAATACATTTAATTTCAAATTAAAAAAAAATTTACTACATAAATTTTAGATATTTATGTACACATATAATATACACATTATTAAAATATCTGCAAAAATAACTATAAACTGTACACTCTAGCAAGTTTAATGAATTTCAAGTGTTATTTAAATTATTATTTTAGTGCCATGGCAACTCTGAACTTATTACTTCTTTTTTCATGCGCTATCTGAAAGATGCGGTATATGAGTTCAAACATTTATGTGTTTTAATAGACGTGTATGTGTATTCAAAGCTTTGAATAGCACTGCACTGCTGCTATTTCATGTTTTTCAGACAACTGGTCAAATTGAAAAATATCAAAAATTTCATTCTTGGGTCAAATGGTTGTAACAATGTCTACTAACGAGTTACATTGGCATATGTAAATATTCAATTCACACATGAAGTATATCCCACAACGTCTTTGGCGAAGGGTGTTGTCTCCAAATACTTTAATAGAGTCTACACTGTTTTACTTTCTTAATTGCAGTATATAATAGTACTATGTAGATTACATATATTGATATTATTGACAATAACAATGTAAAATGTATTTGTATTGGATTATGCTATTATTTTCTTAAAAACAAAACATTGCATTCATTAATAATAAAATTTTAATACGAATACTAAAAAAATGTATACACTGTCAAGCTTTCATAACTTAAACTTCTATAACTCGGAACTTAATAGAGTGCAACAGATTTTAGAAAGCAAATCACAATAACAAAAAAATTCTTTAACTTGAAGTCTTTATAAATCGAACCTTTTCTTTGCGAAATGGTACTTCGAATTATGGAAGATTGACTGTATGTATGTATAATGTATGATTTAAAATGTAAGTAATATATAAATACATATTTGACAACACATACATATGGATGTATGAAAGTGTGTATATTAGATCGATTAATTTAAAAATATATATTTCCTTTATCTGCACAATAAAGCTATTTGCTGTATACATATATGTATGTATGTTAATGTTACACTTCAGAGACAATATACTCGTATGTGAAATAGTTCGCAATTCTTAAATAATTTAGTTTTAGTATTGTAAAAATACGATAAACCTAATCACAGCACCGGAAAAAATAACAACACAAAACACATAATCCACCCCTCCCTCGTTGGTTCTCAAAGACAAACAATTATTGCTTAAGGCTTTTGCACTTAAACTGTTTTTATATGACAGTTGACAAATTTACTGCATATCTAAGTTGGTACGTAGTACTTACTATGTGCTGAATACATCATATTTTATACACATTATTGATCATAATTCGTAAAAAACATTTCAAATTTTTTTCGTGTTTTACTCTATTTTTAAAATATTTTCCATATAATACATTTAACAATAGTATTCATTATTAGTAAATAATTATTATTAATAAATAATCATTCCATGTACAAATAAGTATATGTTATGTTAAATGCTACAGTAATGTCGTTATTGCTAAAAGTAGGGTACACGTATTATGTTGTTTGTACGATGTGGTGGTTGAAGATAGCATATATAGTGAGACACAAATATAATTCTCATCGACTTGTTAATTGGGTTTGTTTAAAATTCACGTGAAAAGTGTTTGTAGTTACTCTGGCTTCTCTTCAGTTGTCGAATAAATCTTTCGCCTTTTACTAAAGATTTCCGTGGAGAGGAGCAATTTAATGAGTCTAAAATGAATTTTTTGTTGCGCCTAACCGAAAGGTTGGGCCAAAATGAATACATTCACTGAGTAGTAAATAAGTAATTAGTAAGCGCTCTATCTATCACTCGTAAGAGGGGAGTTGTTGCTGTTGAGTCGGTAGTGGGAACAAGATAATATCTTTTCTTAATGAAAACTTCATTGGTGGGAACATAATGGGTGCTTATATGCAGTTTTGCTGTCGTGATATAGGGAGAAATTGTTGAACAAATAATGCTTGGATTTTTGCAGATAGAGGAAATGTATTCGAAATGTAGTGGTGGTTTTTACGCTGTCTCTGCCAATATAGAACATATTGATAAATCAAGAGTTAGATTCGATTTGTACCTGTTCAAGCATACGATATGGAGGTTTCTGTATTTTAATTTCGTTTTATATAGCAGGTTTAATCACATCTTCCTATAATTGTTCTTCTCCTAGTTTTAGATAGGAAATAATGTGCTATTTTATAAAAAAAATATTTAA
>NC_051846.1:10118282-10131214 GCF_002237135.1 Teleopsis dalmanni
TTCTTTGTGACTGTCCAGCTTTAATAACGCACAGAAGAAACCTGTTTCATAAAGAATTTCTGTCACCAGAACAGATAAAGAACTCTTCTCTAGATTTAGTTCTAGACTTTATTCATAAAGCTTTAAGGGGCTTTGTTTAATCAATAGTGAAACTGGCGCAATAGGTCTCTTATGGCCGCAGTACCGGCTGTTGGGCAATTTTCACGTCTACTCTTTTAATAAAATAAATAATAATAGACTTTATGGACTTTATGGGCTTACACTGACCATAAAGCTAATTCGGATTTCGCTAAGTATACATCCTCATATACATACATCATCTTTGGAAAAATTCGTTGGTTTAATTTTTTTTATATATGTTTTGGACCGCATATGTTAGAAATTGAAGTGTATTGTTCTCGATTTTATCCATCTCTTTAAAAAACAGCATCGATACTTTCGATAGTACATTCACGCTTTCGACAGGTTGGATTCACAACATAACAAACACTACCATTCTAACTAAATTTTACAATTACAATACATTATGAAAAATAAGTTCCCATGTTGACTATAAATATCATGTTATGCACCAACGGTTCCCCAAGTGGATATCTGAGCTAATTCCTTGGTGCAAGGAATAAAAAAAATCGCACGAGAGTTGCGAGTCTATTTAATATATTTAACGAGGTACTAGGACCCTGCATGTATCTAGCAACTTAGATCATCTATTGTTTTTTAGTCCATTAAATATTCCTTAATATGATAGTTAATAGTTCCTTGTACTTATATGGTGTGATTGAAAATAATTTTTTTGGAAACCTTTTTGCTGACAACATAGTTAAATTTTAGGTTTTCAAAATTTTTAAATAATTATTCTTGATTAAATTTCCGCTTATACATACTTATAATCCTTCGATAGTTTCTTTTCAAAAAAAATTGTTTTTAGCTTCCATAGATAGTATTAGAAGAATAAAGGATCCCAAAGAATATTCTTTAGTTTCATGAAACGACATCCTGTCCTAGCAGTTATGACAACATTTTGCGACAGGCAAATAGGAAATTAACTCATACTTCCTTACAAGTCAGGGCTAGGGTTACATGGCTAATTTACTCCAAATATAGAAACTCTGACTTGGTACACAGAGGAAAATCAAAAGTATCTATGTTAATATCTGTTTTAACAGAGTACTAATATATAGGATGGCATGGAACCAAGCTCGGTCTACCCACGGTAGTAGCCGGTAGTGTCTCCCGGTGCTGAGACTTATGCTTTTGTGTGTCCCCTTCTTTAACATACTCGGCGATATCTCCAGCTTTGACATTGGCTAGATACCCGCATTTATCAATGCTTCCAGCTCGTTCCAACATGACCGCTACCCACTATTACGAAGAATTGTAGAATCAAAATGGCTTTCTTAGCTAATTAAAGAGGTTTTGGTCTTCCGTCGACTTCACCTTACCTTACTTAATCTAGGATACCATATTCTAGTATTTCTTATGTCTTCGCTATATGTTTATTATTTTCTAACTTGATTATTATTGTTTATATGATTGTATTGTGATAAAAAATAATTTAAAAATTTTTACATTTCTTAGAAAAAAACTGAATTGTGTAATTCTTAAAGTAGTACTGTTTTTACTGCACATATTATTAGAGTATTATTAAGTTCCCAACAATTTTAATATCAGAGATTTACTAAAATCACTGAATATCATCAACTGCTTATTGAAATCATAAAAATTTATTATTCTCAACGAAATTCTAATAACAAATATATTAATAAAGTGAATATTATGGTGTACATATGTACATATATGGAATTTTTTTATGTCTCTACTAACAGTTAATCGAAAAATTGCTTTGCGTTTATTTATGCTAAAATAAATCTATCTGCAGCATCTAATTCCAAGAAAAACAAACTATCTGCAATATATAAACTAATGTGCTAACATAAAAATCATTGAAGCGTGAGCTAAGCACAGACAGCAGCAGTAGAAATAGCAACAACAAAAAGCTCATAACGCTTCACTAAATAAACAGACATGAAACGGATGAAACGGATGAAACGAATGAAACGGAGTTAATCGCAATGAGAAAGGCTAAGTTATTATCAGCACCGAAACCAAAGGCAGAGTATCTACCACGAACCACCATGAACCAACCGACACTAACCACAGCAGAGGCAGTCATAATAACAAAAGCAAAAAGAGCCAATAAGCCAAAGGACCAAGAACAGTTATTAACATATCAGTTATTTAAATTTTAGCCATTATCAAAATATTTGCGGTCTATTGATGGCCAAGTGCTAATAGAAACAAAAAAGGCAGTGCAGCAAAAATTATTAGAAACCCGATAACCAACAAAATAATGAGACCATATCAGCAGGCAGGATTGGAAGGATTGGGTATACACTGACTATTAGTAGTGGCGGCAGCAGCAGCAGTAATAGCATTTGTGGCAGTATTTAAACTGCTTATGGCATTTAATTAAAGCTTAAAGAAACTATCAAATATCCTGTAAATTTTCTAAAGTTCTAATCATTTTGAGCGAGAGACGAAGCCGAAGTAGGTTTTTGCTTAATTTTAAACTTTAAAACACGTTCGAGGCACTTTAAAGACTTTGACAAACCACAAACTTTACCACCGAAGACCGCAAAAATCTCTACCAGAATTTTTGCCTGCTTAAATTTAAACTGATGACGATGAGCTCACAGACGAAGGACAGGCAACACAAATTTTTGGGTATAATTTTGTAAAATTTGGTGTTTATAAGAAAATTTCAAGTACTTTAGAGTCTTTAGAAGTTTTATTTTGTTTTGTGGAAGTTTACTTTTGTTTGCTTAAGTGCTGAAAAATAGAAAAGTTTAAAATTTTAAGTACTGTTCAGTTGAGAAGTAAAAAACGAAAACCAAAAAGGACTCTTTTTACGCAAAATACCAAAACAAAAATGATCCTTGTTTAACAAAAAATTAACAAATAAAAAATTTTAATTTAAATAAATTTATTTATTTTAAATTTTTTCATTTTAGGTCTAAATATTATCTCACAAGCAAATGTTGAACTCCAATCGTTCATTTAAGTATTGAAATAATAGTAAAGCAGCGGAAAATATGCAGGATATACGCATACGAGTCGAACAGCCCATGACTCACGTGCCCACTAATCAAGGCAGCCGACCTTTACATCTGCTGCCGCAAATAAGTTTAAGGTAATTTAATTAAAATACTCATACATACAAATATATTTAAATTAGATTTAAATATAATTTTCTAACACAATTTAAATTGAATTTTTAGTTGCAATGAGACAAACATTGAACAACATCAACATCAGGTGCCACGCTCTCCCAGCTCAGAGGAGGACAATTCACCAACGGAAATGAACAATTGCAAACGTTTAGTTGATAAACCGCCACTCGTAAGTAACTGAAACTAAAGACTTTCAACCTCATTCCCCCTTCAGCACGCGAAAAGCAAACAAATGCAAAATGCAAATGTTACGTATACGACATGTTAACCATTGTAAATTTATTGCTCACTCAGATTGCTGTAAGTCAGTTAGCAGTTAGCAGTTAGCAGTTAGCAACGGTACAAATGCTGTAAGAAAAGCTAAAAGAACTGTAATCAAATAAATTTTAAAATCGTGTACGGAGCGATGCTTCATTTGTAACGATAAATACAGGAGCACAGCACGGCTCCACACTGCACAATCACTGGAGCAGCACATAAATCTTTTATCCTCATCCATGAAGTCGTTATATTGATGTGTTGTGATGTGCACTGGTTTCCTATGGCGATGCTAACTTTTTAGATCTTTCATTTAGCAGTTTTGAATATTAGAAGTTGCATATGCTTTTTAATGTGTTTCGTTCATGAAATGAATTAGAGCAGATCTATTGAATGGGGAATTGGAATGCATCATAAGTTCAATATCAATATCAAGAAGGATTTTATGATACTGTTTTGTACCCAAATTTTTAAAATTCAATCAACCTAAATTAAATCAAAGTACTGGATTAACGGTTTAACTACTAGAGTAGCAACCTCACAGATATATATATTTTTTTATATTACATTTTTTATTAATAGATGCAAAAATATTATTGAATGTAAAGCGATTAATTGATTAATTTATAAGCATTTAAATAGCGGCTTATAAGCATTTTAATATAAAATTTATCTAGCAGAAATTAAAGATCTGTAATGGTTCTGCCGAATTTTCTGAAAAATTATTTAAAAGCCTTATTTTTAGTAGTAATAATAATAGTAGACAGCAGTGACATATTGCAGAAAGTGGTGAAAATAAGAGAGTGGAGCTTTCGTTGAGTGCCTGATAATGAGTCAGCATATAAACTTGCAAGAATTGTATCAGCTATATAATCTGTGGACAAAACCCTTAATGTGAAATAAGTTGGTTGGTTTGTAACTAAAAGAAATTGTTACTAGCAGAACACTTCATATAGTTGCCATACTAAAGAGCTAGTTCATCCTTACAATTACGTTAGAGCATCTTCACTCAGTGAAATAAATTTGACATTGTTTATTTGATGGGTTATCATGATCTCCTTTATCATCTTAACAAGTTCAGTTATCTAAAGGAAAAATATGTCGACTCTATATTGAAGCACATAGAAAACCCCATAAAATCTTGTCTGACTGTTCGGCTTCGATCTGAACTAGAGAGATTACTGAGCCAAAAATTCCTATATCTGTCTGGTCAATTTTTGGGATGTTCTCAACGACTGACATTTAAACCAACATTCGAAAGCTAAATTTGTTCGGCTTTGATGCCGATCTAGAGAGTTTACTGAGCCAAAAGTTTCTATATCTACCTGGTCAATTGCTAGAATGCCATCAACAACTGGCATATATATGAGAATTACAGTGTGTTCTGTACAGTTAGGGTCGGATAGTAGTAAAAGAAATCAGCCAATGCCCCATATATATTATATTCTATTCTATTTTTGGTGGCAAAAACTCGTTACGCTATTGTGAAATTGTGTTCAAAAACTTCAGGCAGATAGAATGTAAGTTTTTATGACTACTTCCAAAAGATAAAAAAAAAGAGAAATATTATATAAAATGCACGCCAATTTGATCACCAATTCTGTTTTGTTTCGTTGGTATGTTTTATATCAGCATTTCTCAATTAATGATCTGCAGACTACCTCTTCCACATAAAGCCCAAACTGTCATAACAATGTCTTAACCGTTTTTGGGCAATATATAATATATAAATGACTATGATGTTTTTATATTATTCACCTAATGTGGTGTTTCTATTACAAATGCCTATTTCAAGGATAGGCTGATTCATTGATAATTGCCGGAACTCTATTAAGTTCGTAGAAAAGGAAGAAAAGAAAATTCAGGAAATAAGGAAATACATAGCTATGCTACATGAAAAGGTTAAGGTATTTCAACATGTAAATCACCAGCAAGCTACTATGTAGTCAAATCAATGAACTATATTTTACCCTGGCATTTATCTGTACTGCAGTACCAGTTGTAAATTCGTCATTTTGTATTCAACGTTTGATCAGAGATTTAGTTATAAACACTCTAATTCTACAGTAAATGTATATGAAAAGATTAAGGTATTTCTACACAGGGCTTCGAAATGGAACCGAACCAAAAACCGAAAAAATCGATATTTTTGCAGGAACGAAAACCGGAAAGAGATTATCATTATAACCTATTTAAATAATATATAATGGAATTAATAATTGAAAGATCTTTTGATATACTAAAATTAAATTTGTTTCTCTCAAGAAAAATTTTTCCATGACAAAATGTTCGCATAATTAAATCATCACCTACTTAATATATTGAATTTACAAGGAAAGTACCTAATAAATATCTTGTCCCCTTTTTATAGAAGTTTTAAAAGTCAATCGGCAAACACTGTCAGTTGTCAATAATCACAGTAAGCTTCTAACAAATCATGTTAACATATATGGGTTTCAATTCAATCAAAGAGACATATAGATAGAATGAATTGACTGCAGTTTCAGGAATTCAATTTATAATTTTAAGTACTTTTTGAATTGCAAACAGAATCATTCCCAACAATATAAGCTTTTAAGACAACCTCTTCTAACTATTTAAAGATTTCCATATATTATGTTAAATAGGTATGGATTAAGAAATGAGAAAATGGTATGACAAATGGTTGCAGTTCTTAAACTGCAATTATAAAATTAATTTATCCTCTTATAAATTATCTTACCATTATTATTATCTTGCCACACTACCGCACCTTTTGGCCACATAATTGTCCCTCAAATTAATTTGTGCAATTTTGATTCTGACAACTCTGACAAGTGCTGTTTGTAGTTTTACTAAATTAATTTTCCACAAATTTTCTACATGAGCACTTTAACACGCCCCAAAACAACTCGAACCTACGCCAACAATTGCAATCCGAAGAAATTATTTAAGCAAAAAATGTGCAACGTTCTGAACGCGTTCAAATTGCATTAACAACACTTTTGGTTAAGTACTTCTGTGCTTCCCCGTTCTGAACAGGCACAGTTTTTCAAACCATAGAGCTTCACTCGGCAGCTGTAGATGCACACGGGCTTCAGTTTACTTATACAAAAACAAAAATAGAGAAGTACAATATTACAAAAATACAATATTACAAAAATACAAAAATGCAAAAATGTGAAGAAAATCCAAACTTACTGACTTTATGACACACAAATCCTGGCGATAAATGGAAAAATACAATGGAAATGTTACGCCTGCAAATGACAAACTGCACACAATTTTCACGTCTGGCTGGAAGAGGGGAAAGACACTGCAAATGCCACTAACCAGAAAATGGGAAATAGTTTTGTTAACTTCCATAAAATCTTGGCTTACATTTTGTGTTGCATGCCACACAATAGACGCCCTTTTTCGGTAGCATTGATAATGGATGTGGCAATGAAAAAGTTTAAGATTGTTAGGTACTGCAAACAATACATTTAACTGGAGAACTATGGAACGTGTCTATTGCAAGATAAAGCCAAAGACAAAAACGACAACAAAAACTAAAAGCAGAAAATTTAAATTACAAACTAAGAAAAATTATCTCTTTACTAAATGGAAAGTTTAGATACTGAATCATATATCAGATATTTTTATTTTATCAGTTCAGAGCACCATATGTGAAGGGACATATATAATGTACAGAAATCCAGAGTTATTTAACGTGATTTCCTGCTATGAAGGCTTAACATCACAGTGTTTTTCACACACACATCGGTATATGCGCCCAATGGAACTCCAAAAAAATTCGCCGGTGCCAATAAGAAATGTGTGTAAGACATAACTTCTACTTTGGTTTGATACGAGGCTCATCTAAGCCTCTGCTGATCTTTGGGTCTCAGCACCCGGTAGTAAATACGCAACTCCACGCCTAATGAATGAACATTCTCCCCGCGTAAGTTTTGATATTAATCACAGTCACTACGAGTCCAACATTAACTGGTCAGCACAGCCAAAAATGCGGGCCACTGACCCCCGTAGTATCAGAGATCTGAGAGTGGATTCAGTTGAAAAATACATTAAAGATCGTGCTCTGAAACTGTTCAATACAATTGACAGTCACAATAATCCAACTCTCAGTATCCTAAAAATACAGCGAAATTTGATAAACACAGGCAGATACAAAGACATCAGATCCATCATCTTATAAAGCCCCGTAAAGCCCCGTATTTAGTGTGACTTAAAACTGTCCACAAATAAAATAGAGTAAAGGTGCTGTTTCACCAACTCAGACATCTGAATATCAATATCAATTACAATCTCTAGTCAAATGTCGCAGGCTACCATGCACACTTCTTACACAAGTGTCAGCGTGGTACCGGGATTTTAGTCGACTCTTACGACAGGCATGCCTACCGAGGGATTATTCTAACCCCTTCACCGCAGGAGAAATAGATAAGGTACAATATACAAAAGGCATTTATTTTGTATTTAAAAGGACAAATATGCAAAGCCTTATTTGAGATCTATTGTGTTAACGCTATATTGAAACTATTGATCAATTTAACAAGATGTTCAAGTTCAAAACTACAGATGATACTATCTATGACAAATACAAATCTTCACTTAATTTCTTAATAATCGAAAGACACGAATATTTTACACAATCTGTATGTGCCAGCGACCTGCAATGACATTTTTTAAGGATGGTAGTTTCCAGGTGTCCGGTTAAGAATACAAAAATTAATCTGAATTTAAATTGCGAAACTTTTCAGCTTTTTTGTTGTTGAATTGAGTAATCTATGTACCATAAATTGGCTAAGGTCTTTACAAAAAATATAAACTGTTATCGAGTTCTGTTTAATCATGCAATATAATAAAATAAGTACATTGTTGGAGAGTGGAAGTTACGAATTGCGAGGGTGGTACTAACCCAACCAAAAACTCAATTATTCCAGTTTCAAAAAATTCAGTTTCATTAGTTATATTATGTTATTAACAACATGTTTTATATTCCGAAAGAACATTTATTCTATTACATCTAATCTGACTGTGACCAAATGAATTGGTGAATTTTCATTTGACTGTAGATAAATAACAACAAAGAACACGAATTACTTCACCTATTACTAAACTGCCATTCCACACCTCTTGATACCGTCTAACGCTCCAATTGCATCATATGATAATTTGATAATTTTCACATATATGGCAACGTTCCTAAACTTTTAAACAGATTAGGTTCAATCTTTCCATTCCCTCGTTATTATCTCTAAGTTCATTATTCTTGCAGCAATATAACCTTATCCTAATTTGTGTTATTGATGCTCAGGGATCACCCAAAAAGATCCCATTAAGAAGATTGGTTGGATTGTAAGATTTCAGCTTCCTAATTCCCTTTAGAATTAGTCTCTAGCATTGAATAAATTGAAAAAAAAAATTTATAATTAAAGAGAATCAAAGTGTTTTGTTTTGAAAAAAAATTAAATATTTCTCAAGCCCACAAAAAACATTGAAATTCATTAATGTTTAATATTTCATCATTAAAATAAACAAATTATTACAAAAAAAAAGAAAGGGGAAATACGACCACTATTTATTTGCCCGTATAATAATAAAATACTGGTACCTTCAGTATTATATTCTACAACTCACTTGATATCCAATTCTTACGTACACCATTGCATGTGGTTGACTATGAAATACCAATCAGCTCACCAACCTAACTGAAAAGTTAGGACCTCCTTCCACTTGACGTACCTATAACATATATCTACAAATAATATTTAATAAAGCTTATGCTGAATTTATACTTAACGCCATTTTACAAGTACCAAAGCAATCTCAAATCAAACACAGGCATTATTACTTAGCTTTTCTGGTCCCTTATTATATCAGCAACAATGTACAATAGAATTTTTACTTCTATCGGGTATAAATTCTATGACATTTCTTATCATTCATGCACCCTAGTTTGATAAGCGGGCAAAACAAACTTAGAATTTACGTATTCTTAAAGGTGTTCCTTCATTTCTTCCCTACTCAGTTATAAGTACACGCCTATGAGGTGAACATAAAGTTACATGAATCACTCATAATGCTCTTGTTGCTTTATATTGGATTTTGTTATATGATACCTCAACATGTCTGAGTTGTTAAACTACGAATATATGGAAGCAACTTCATATACCATCAGAGCAAAAGATACAAACTTTGCACCTTCAATTTGCTAAATCAAGGCATACGTGCACTCCGTCGTTTTGCAGTTGTTAATACTTTTTACCAAACTGCGATAAACTTTTGTTGAACAACGTTTTCAATTGATTTGCATTTAAACTTTTTAACCTGCACGAAGTCTTTGCAACCGTTGACATCATTCTGTACTCAGAAAAGGTTAAAGATACTTGTTTTAAAAATTTAAGAGTGTGAATAATTGATTGTCGTACACATATAACAATTTAATTTATTGTACTCGTATATTATTGAAATTTTTTTAATTTTATTAATTTTCTTAATTAAAATTTTTTTATATAATGTTTGTGATTTTTAGGTAAAAAGACTAACCATGGGTATGGGCTTGCTGCGCTCAACAGAACTAGAAAGTCGACCGCTCGTACATACCACTTCATCCTCTCTCAACTCTGGCTCCTCACAGACAATATCCGATGGTTATGTGAACGAGGCGATATGTGAACCTGATAAAATAATATCTAGTAAATTTGGTGATTCGTGTCGACAGTCGTTAACCGCGTTACCCTCTATGGAAGCAGCTCACCGCCTACAAGAACATAACGAATTTAGTTACAAGAAAAAATATCTGCGAGAAACTTGCAGTGGTAAGTCAATCTAATATTCAAAAATAAACTAATATATATTAAAAGTTATTATATTTACATAATTATTTAGCGAATTCAAGTCCAAAGATGTTTGCACCAAGCGCGCCATTACGTTTAGATAGTCTTAGCTTAGCTGAACAGAATGAACTGAAAGGTGCGGCTTGGTTTCAAGCGGGCATACCACGTGAGATCTCATTAGAAGTATTATCACGACAGAGTCCTGGTGCATTTTTGGTGCGACAAAGTAGCACAAAACCCGGTTGTTTTGCATTATCGCTAAGAGTACCGCCACCAGCGCCAAAAGTTGCGCATTACTTAATACTAAAAACGCCTAGAGGATATAAAATTAAGGTAAATGTTGCTTATAGATGATTATACATGACTTATGACATATGAAAATTTTGTTTTTAGGGCTTCACGAAAGAATTTACTTCATTGCGTGCGCTAATAACACATCATTCTGTTATGCCTGAACTGCTACCAGTACCATTGACTTTACCACGTCCAACGAACCCTGCTGCAAGTAGTCGAAACGGCTCGCGTGGCAGTGGTTTGGATGGTGATGATTTTGATACATATGGTTCACTTAATGATTTTCGAAAAATGATGTCTGATTTAAATGTATGACTTTTACTTGATGAAAAAGCTGAACAACTCAATGTATTGAATACGTCAGACACGTTAAGTTCAGCTGCAGTGACAACATTAATAACAACTGACGGAACTGATGTCACGAGCAACAGAACGACAACAACAACATTATTAACAACTGTCATAGCCGATGTCGTGAGCAACACAACACTTTCAGTTCCAACAACAATGTCAACAAACTTCCCAACAACTTCAACTATAACTGCAATTACTACAGGATCAAGTGCAAGTATGGCTACTAACGTTTCATCCATGAAGGTGTTGACACCAACGCGGATTGGTTCAAATGCTTAATTAATTAACATTGACATTGTTAACAAACACGTGACTTCAGCATTTGCTCACATATTAATTTTATTTAAATTAAGATAAATTGTAAAGCAACGAACATACAAAAGTATAGCAACAAAAATAATATGTAAAACGAACAAGGATATTGGTAGGATATGTAGATAAGCATGCCTTCCACTGTACTATAATTTGAGGACTGTTATGTAGGAACCATACTTTACTCATAGAAATAAAAAATTGAAAGCTTTAAAAATATATATCCACACATACAATATATTTTTATAAAAGGAAAAACTGATGTCGAACTGCATGACGACCATTTACAAAACAATAGTAGAAAATTAAATAATTAATGCAAATAAAATTACAAATATTTTTAATGATATATTTTGGAAATTATTCAGGACCTCAAAAAACGTTGCATTTCTTAGTAAACTGACATTTACCCTTTAAACCTTACCGTCTGCATATCCTTTAACTCATTATTCTCAAATCAATAAAAGTTGTTAAATTTTAAGAGAAATTAAATTTTGATTATATTAATATAGTTTGAAGAAACTATATATATCTACTTGCATAATTCCACTTTTTTCGTATTTTTTTCTATGGTTTATTAAACGTTTATACTGATTTGACCCGTTCACTTGATCTAGTGGACTTACCAAATCAATATAGTTGGTAGATATGATGAAGCCATATCTTCCTCGCTTTATAACAATGGCAACAAAACCGATTATAGAGATTATAACCAAAAGGAGGTTTTACTAAAGAACACACCCTTTATTTACTTTAGCATTGAGTTTAATATGCTCTTTATAGAACATTAGTTAGCTTCTCATAGAACGACAACTATGAGGAACAACTTTAAATCAAAGTTTGTTGCTTTTAATAGTGACCTTACTAGCTTCACAAGCGATATTTGGAGAATTAAAGCTATCATCTGCATCCTTTTAAAACACTTATACTAGAGACTTATTCCTTACTAAGCCTTATTTTTTTTATTTTGACCTATCATGTTTGGAATATAATAATAGTATTTCATAGTGTTTAGTGCTTTACGGTGTTCGAATAATTCAAGTTCACTTAATTCACAAGTTAAAGTTTTGATAAATTAAATCGAACACTTCAGATGTTCGAAAATGCTAGACGTTTTTCGAATTGTTCGAGCTACTCGAATAGCAAATCTGCTTTTCCACATTTTATATTCATTTTCTTTTATAAAAAGACAAATAACATTGTATATTCGAACACAATATAGCGTTTGACCCTGTTCGATTGACTCACTTTGCTCGATCCAAGTGTTCCATCACAAACCTTAAACAAACATTAAATTGCTCGAAGTGTTCAACCATAATCGAAAGACTAGCTGTGTCGCTTTTGAGCGACCGGATTGCTCGATCACAAGAATACTCGAATATAAAATTACTCGAAAATTCGAACAGTTCAAATAATATTTAAAGGACTACTTAAAACCTTTGCAAAGCATTTGAATTCATCTAAACATTTATTTTGTTTTGAAGAAGTCTATTTTTTATCCAACTTTAACAGAGAAACATCGAGCATCTTAAATTTAGTTTTTAGACTTCAATTATGGTTTGCTATAATATCTGAAATTCGAAGGATATTTAAAATGTTCTAGATTTGATAATATACTCAAGACAAATTAAATTATATAAGTGGAGCTAACATATTCAATACT
>NC_051846.1:10131314-10143386 GCF_002237135.1 Teleopsis dalmanni
AATAAGAATAACAATTTTTAAATACATCGAAATTTAATTAATTAAATGACAAACGTTTCAAATTTCGAAACATTCTATACAAAGTAAATACATTCCCAAGAAGTACGAGATTTAACATTTTAATATCAAAGAAGTTTAAATATAATAGAAGGTTTAGTTTTATCGTATAAATTATACATAAATTAATTATAAAAACATTTTTTATTTATTATGATTAAAATGTGCATTAAAGGAACAATATGTATTTAACGTTAATATTTATCGAATGTTTTATTTATAGTTTACATTTTATTTTTAGAAGGTTCTAAGTGAACAATATAATATATGCCGTTTTTTCAAAATTGGCTATTAATTATAATTTAATATTTAAATAAATATTATAAAAAAATGATTTAAATTTAATTTCAAATATTTTAAGTACATTTAAATATGAGCTTATAAGAAATTTATTAAATAAATCCACATTTCAAAAGATACTCAATACAATAATATTTAATACACATATATCAAAGTTGATTACAATTCAGTCCGAATCCGATTTTCGAATTGACACATAACTCTTAATCATTATCGTTTTTGAATATAACAAAAAAAAACCCTTTTAACATAATATATTAATAAATTCATAGATATTAAAAAATTATTTACTAAAGCTTGGCTTTTTAAAGTGTAAATTTAACTGTCCACACCGGTTGAACTAAGTGCAAAGTTTAAGTGTTAATGTGTTAGCGCATTGCATATTCTTTCTACCAAAAATATTGAAAATTATATTCCCATATTATTAAGTATAATTAAAATATTTTAAGTTTTTGGAAAATATTTTTAAAATTTGTCTCATTTTTAACAGCAAAAGAGGTTGAATCTACATTTATTCAAAATTCCCTCTTTTGCCTCTTTGGTTGTTAATTGCAGTTATGATTATTTTGCTGCAGATCATCGTTTATATTGTCAACATGATTATCAATTGTTCTCCATGAATTTAACTTATCCAATAAGACCTCCATATAAGGATTTTCACCCAAACGAGCAACCTGAAATATTAAAAAAACCCAATTATTGTATCAATTTTAAATAAAATAATATTGTATGTTTTTATAATGCATATATTACAGAAATTACAAGATGTCAACACTGAAGTAGTGTAGAAGAACCAAGAGGTGAAAGGATTGCATCGCTAATAAACCACTTTTTTAAAAACCATAAAAATTATTTAAGTCTGTCGCCTGAAATACTACTTTAACTATTTAAACATTCGAGAATCTAGATGTTCGAACTCATTCGAACTCATATATTAAAATATTATCGTCGAGCATATACAGTCATAAGTACTTCTAGAAAACTAAACGAAAATATTAATAGTAGATCGAACATCTTCGAGCAACTTACAGATTTCAAACACTGCTTGTGCAACTCAACTCTGAAATACTTTGAATCGCTACTTATAACCATTAAAAATCAGACTACCCGCTTCAGAGTATATATGTAAGAAATACTAAAAGTTTACCACCTGAAGCCCTCAAAATACTCTATGCAATGTCGATAAAATATTTTTAGACTTGATGAGTAATATATAATCTACCCTCTATCTATTGTGATCTATTGTGTAACTAAATGCCCAACTAAAACAATTCTAGACTATTTATAAATCAAATACTATGGGCTTAATTTTACCTTTTTAATTTAAGACCACGCGATTCGAAATACTTGAAAAAAATCTTTTTAGAGTTTTATGGACTATGCCATCAGACTTAACTATTATAATGCAAAGGAATACATTATTCCAGCTGATGCAAGAAGAATATGCTAGATGTGGCTAAATCTAGACTGAATTCAACATGACAAAACAAAATAGAAAGTGTAAGTAAGTATAAGTAAGATAAATCATATAAAGAAACAGTGCTGTAAAATAGATGAAATATATTAAAGATCATATGAAGTGCTGTGAAGAAACGAGAATGATCATAAGAAATTGAAATTTGCAACAAGATAAAAGAAATGCATGGGATTCGTTCGAAACTAGATAGAAATGAAAAGAACAAGAAACTTCATATTCATGGTCACCAACTAGCAACTGGCCACTAGTTATTATTATTTGACGATTATTAGCTATCACTTATCAAAAAAAAATATTATTCTCAATGTAGTCTAAACCTAAACCGAAACTAGTAAGATAGATACGTAAATCTTAATAAATTTTGCTAATATACTCTAATATACTGATATAATATTAAACTATAAACTAATATAATATAAATGTAATGGGGATATACTTATATATCCAATATTCAATCTTAAACTAGTATGATAAAACTGTAACTCCTAATCAAAATTGGAATTACACTTACTTTCAGAGTATATACTAATAAAAATATTTCAAACTTCATGATTACCAGAGAGTCACGAGGTATTAATATTTGATGATATTTAGCTATCTATCATTATTCATAAAACTGTACTTAAATAAAAACTTTGAATCCTTTGTTATTTTTATAGCCAAAATCTGTTAAATTATGTATCTGATCTGTATCTGTCTTAATAAATTGAATTCATATGAAATTAGTGCTTATACATTGAAATAAGCAAAGAGCAAATTGTCAGTTGATTGGACCAAAAATTCAAAAAAATAACTCCACTAAAAATGTATGTGGGCAACGACAACTAAAACATTTCCAATGTTAAAAAATTCAGTGTAGGCACAATGAGAAAAATATATAATAACATTAATTTAATAACATTAAATCTGTTCAAAATACCTCTTAATTAAAAGCGTCTTAATCTTAATCTTATTTAAACTTACTTCCGCTTTGGCTTCTTTATCTAAAGATGCCAGTACCTCACGTGTATATTTAAAGCTTCCAAGTTTTTCAAGCAAACTAATGCAATACTTTTTAACCTCAACATCATGTGTCCGCTGCCGTAGTATATCTGTAAATAAAATGTTTATTAAAATAGGTAATATAAAAAAAAAGTATCGATTATTTAATACAATAACATCGTAACTCAATGTTCCTAATTTTTCGGAAAATTGCATGGTCTTGTCTTGATTTCAATTTATTGCAGTAGAAATTTAGTCAAATTATAAATATTGCATTCTGACTTTTAAGAGAAAACTACAGACAGATGCATTTCCATAAAAAATTCAAGAAGTACAAATTTTGACCCATCATGTCATTGTATTGAACAAAAGATATTTAAAGGCTTACGCAGAACTTGTTTGTCACGTTTTTGCGATCTCACGGCATGTATTACTGGAAAACCAAATTTACCCTCTGTCAAATCTTCAGCAAAACTTTTGTTTTCACTGTACTATAAAACATTTTAAATTAATGGATATATTCTTTAACACATAATATGAATTTAATAATTGCTTACTTCTTTGGAGATTAGATTACAATAATCATCACGTATTTGGAAGTATAAACCCAATATTGCTGTTAACTTTGTAAAATCTTCTTTATTATCACTGAACAATTGCATTAAACGAATTGCCAACATAAATAAACCGCCCGTCTTACGTACAGTCATCAACTTATAGTCAGATTCCGATGGACAAATAAAGCTATCCCGCCAATATATTTCCATGCCCTGACCACGATGTAACTCTAACAACTGTTCAGTGTAAACTTGATTTGCCTGTAAATAAAATTAAATATTAATATATTAGATAAATCAAAATATAATAACTTAAAAAGCCATAATAACTTACTTCAGGATGTCCTAGTTGCTGTATTTTTTCCAATGTTAGAAATAGTACATAATTTGCTGCGTTTATTGTGCTGGCAACTCCATATATCGAATGTGCTACAGGAACGCCTCTGCGAAGTATTGAATTGTCTTCAATATCATCAATTCTGTAAAATAATGTTAGTACCCGAGAAGAGATGATAAAAACTATGCTACTATTATATACAACATTGAGGTGTGCAAAATAATGTTTAGTAATTTACTACGTGTGAAAATATATAAAATAATATATAAATAAATAAAATAATATATAAAATAAATTGTAATTGTTAGGGCCTGTTGAGAGCGAATTGCAATTTCATGATGCTCAACATGCAGAAAGTAGGATGTGGCTATGTTAGTATAGCTTGTCAAGTCTAGTTACTATTCATAAAACTAACCGCCTACACCCCATAAGAGTAATTTCAACAAAACCTTATCCATTAACTTCTACTACTGTGTTACTAACTAATATCTGCAAATAAGAGTTTTGATAAATATTCTGTATATCATTACAATATCTCAATATAAGCATTTCTTTTATAACCTTGATAGTAGATACCAACAGAAACTCTTCTAAGACGAGGAGTTTCCAGAGAAGACACTGGTTACCACAGTTTTAAGGCACGCTAGCTGTGCTAAGTAACACTGGACACTGAAACGGGAAAGGTTTTTAAAACCTACACGAATGATCTTGACGAGGCGTTTGAAAGAATATTCACAGAGTGCATAAACGCCTACTAACAAAACGTCTTCCGCAAATGAGTAATATCCCCCTCTTCCCTCTCCTGCTCTGATCCAAACTGACAATAATCGTGAAACCGTTAAATATAATCCTTATCGCTCGATAAACAGTGTCTTATAGTTACTACAACTATATTCGATAAGAGGAACGAGCAAGAGTAATCAGTTTAATTTCAATTTGACTATTAAATTAGCCAATAAAACCTCTGCTATGACACCTATTCGTTTAGAACAAATTTACAAAGTTATTTCTGTAGAATTTTTCCTTCGGTCAAAAGAAATTAGTCCGAAATAGAAACTTATAAAATAATAATAAAAAAACACTTTTGAAAACAACGTGACAGTGGACTAGCGACATCTTTTTTTGCAATTAAAGATAAAGGATCTCAGAGTTCTGATCAAAGTCATCATAAGTCACAACATAGGTAGACATCACATATCCAGTTAAAGCATGATCACACATCCAACATGTAAATCATGTCATGAGGATGTGGATAATACAAAGCATTTCAACTGTTATTTTAGAGCATTCACAAAAACTAAATTGAAATTATTGGGCTATAATACCTTAAGCATAAATGACGTTCACGCGCTCACCCTCTCTCTCTACTTCCTCTTGTTGGATTTATTAAGACAATTACGAAATTCGAGTTAGAGTAGCAATTTAATTGTTCTTTTAGGTTCGGATACAATGGTCAACTGCCTGGGTACTTAGTTTCATTGTGAATCGTACACTAAATTTCTTTCTAAATTTAGGTGATCACAAGTTTGGAAAAAGATCCTTAGAGAATATATACATTTCGTGGTAAACGCAAATATTTTACATTTTATATTCTTCGTTTACGTTTGGGTACGATGATCAACTGTCTAAATGCCTTGGTTTTACTTAAGGCATTTAGTAGCTATAGCTATAGTTTTATATAACAGCGTACTCATTAAGTACCATATCCGTACATCGATTGTACGCTTTTTAAGATTTATAATATTCAGTGGTCACTTTTAACTAATTTTTCGGTTATACAGATACCAGAAATATCCCCTATGAACCGATATTCATTTCAGATTTACCGATATTTTACTCAAAAATGCACGACATTCCAGGTCGAGTATAGATATAGTGGTAACAACACCTAGGGTCACAACACACATACTCGTCTTTCTATTAAATATTTTACTATGGCGGAATAGTTTAATTTATGCCTGGGAAACACAATGATATGTTATATATTAAGTCAGGGATATACAAACATATACATATATTAAACAGCGTATAGTAAATTAAGAAAAATATATCTGTGAGTGGTTTTGTATTTCTCATTCCTGGTGTTTTTAAGAGCTTTGCAAAATTCAATTTCGAAACAACTTATCAATGTCAGATCTCATTGTGATACTCGTATAGTTACAATGTTAAAGTTTTGAATACAGTTTTTCTACAATGACTATAAATTACACAAATGTTTCGATTAAATTCTGTCAACGAAATATTTCATTCAAAAGTAGTTCAATTTTATCAGCGCCTTTGCAGTCACTGTTGGCGTGATGTTATTGTGATGATAGCAACAAATGGGATGATGTTCTACTGCTGTTATAAATATTAATACTCGCAATGCCTTTAAAGCGGTGCGGTACACATTTCTCTCTCTATGAGATGATGTGAAAGGCGGAAAAATGAACACTTTGGAAACTATCTACATTTTTGTAATTAAAAATGTTTGCGCATGAATGGTGCAAATAACACACAAAGCGGCTGACGCAACAATGGATGACAATGAATCCAGCGAAATGAAAGTGATGAACACTAAAACATTAATGTTTTTTTTAGTATGGAAGGCTGAAAAACAAACTCATTTAGCATTATCCTTATGCGTTAATCACATAAGAACTTAGTCTTGATATTTGCACAGCAAAACATTTTCCATATAATTACATTATCATAATATAACGTCACATAACATCACAGTAAAATTAGTAAAAGAATTACGACTTCAATTATCTGACCAGCTATTCACTATTCGCTATAATTACCCCGAAGCTAAAGCTTGCGCAATTTTGATTTTCTCGAACCAAAAAGAGTTTTCATTAAATATAACTACTTTTTACTAAAAAGTCTTCAAAGAAAACTAACTGATAGATTTAGAAACACCTAAAGTACTTTTATGATATGTCGACAGGTATAACAATCAATCCATATGTACTGCGTTCTTCAAACTAAATGAGTGAGTTTTTAAGGACAAAACAAAGTACCTTTTATCACACGGCATTAAACACTCCGTTCTTGCATTTTACACCATACGTTCCTGTCTATAACCACACAATGGATATTTACCTAGAAACTGGTATTGACACCACCAATACCTTCATTCTGGAAAGCAAACGAACAATCACGCTTATTAATAAAGTGGCTTCTTATTAATAATTCTGAATAGAAAAAATCTCCACAAAATCTTAAGCCCCACCTTTATTAAAAGGAACTATCATTCTAGATGAAACAGCCAGCTGTATGAACTGCACTACGACATTAATATAGTTAATCTAATAAAAATCCATTAGTCACGCTGATTCAGACATACTGTGAGAATTGTTAATAACTATATCCATATAGTATCCATATAAATTGGAATAATATATAAATTCATGAATAATGAAAATGCGAGTACTCCCTTAAGCTAGAAAGATCAGAGGTACTATATAACTCGCGATACGTACAGTCGAAGTGATTAGGAGAGACAGATATATGTACTTTTGCAAAGGCGAATTAAGTAAATAAAAAAATTCAGTTCTATCTATCTATAAATCATTCACATGATATATATATCAACTCCGACATTATTAGACATAGGAAGCGATGCGTAATCAATAAAGAAATGGTGATTAAGGAGAATAAAGACAGATAAATTCTTTTATCTTAAATTGATGGCATTGATTTATTTAAAAGATCAGCAAAAATTTAACTGTTGCAAATAACTACGAAAATAATATAAAGAGCTCTCATTCTGGACTAACAAAACTTACACTCCATAGGTCACTTGTTTAACCTGTGCTTCAATGTGAAGCAGAAAAGTGAACGTAAACGCAGAATAAAAAAACCCTAAAGTGTTATGAAGAAAAATTTCTCGGAAGATACGTAGACCTCTACATATGGATAATAACTAACGTATAGATCAGTATAGATACTTTCGCTTGATTGAAAAATGTTAACTCTATCTATAGGGTACTTATTCTATATTTATATTAAACGCAAAAACAAGGATGTTTTAATAAAAATAGACCTTAATAGACTTTGTTTTTTGAAAAAAAAAGTAATTCGCAAGATCTATAGATTTGTACGTGTACATGACAACCACTATATTGACATTCACTTGTAGCGACATCGATGACTTTGTTATGTTCAACTCGTAAGTCTGGCAGATGATGCACAAGCAAAATAGGTTTTCTAAATGGTGGTAGAAGATATAAGACGCAAAGGTCGTGACTTTGGTGGAATTGAGAGAATATTTATCCCATTTCGTACGGAACCCTGGCGATGGTACGTAGGAAACAGATATGGTTGAACACAAGTTCTGTACCGGTCCAAAACGCTCTAACCAAATGTTATGAGTTTGGTTTGACTTTGCATATAACGAAGAATATATACCTGATAAAGCACACCAACAATTTGTTATATGAATATATACATAAGTCTATAGATAACTCCATAAAGGACGAGCTATTATTATTAGACAGGTATAAAGAAATAAAAGTAGAGGTGCTGTGTTTTCTTAAGCCAAATTTTTCTTTTCCCAAAATCACTTACAACTAATGAATTGTAATGCATTCATGTGGCTTGGCTTATATTTCTGAAGGATTTTTTATATTTTTAATGCATGCATTTACTCAGCGAATTAAATTTTTTTTCTTTTTTGTAAAGAGCACAATTTGTATTCATTGCTTTGAAGTAAATCCTTTGCTTTTCATGTTGCATTTGATGAAAGCATTTTGCTTAGTTGCAATCTGCAGTAGGCAGTAGGCAGTTGGCCAGACAAGCAAACGTAATGAAACCCAACACAATAAGAAAATGCATTTCAGCAGAATTAAGGACATTTTCCATTTGCATTTAAATTGAGATTATCATTTTATTTGGCAGGATACAAAAGATTGCTATGAATTTCAGTTAAAGCATCTATAAGGCAAATACTAACACAAAAAATATGCAATAAATTGAATAAAAATAACGAGGGAACCATGTTGCGTTAACTTTAAATAATTTTTCAATTTTCTAATACAGATTTTTTTCAATTAAATTTTTTTATGAAAAAATATAGATGCACGATAATTTAGAAAAAACAAACAAGTTAATTTTATTCTCAATTTAGAAATATAAACAAAATTCTACAAATCAATTGAAAAATGTTTTTTTCATAAACAGAAATGAAGTAGTTTTTATAGGAAATTTGAATGAGTGTTAAATTTATTTACGATTGTATTTTGAACTTCAAAGCAGTTTTAAGTAAATAAATAAAAATAATTTTTGATATGCAAGTCATGCAGCTCACTACAATAGAATAACTCCACATTGCAACACAGCAGATACAATAATTAATAAACAGAAGACACCCAAATTGGAAGCCCTTCTTTGTGATTATGAAAAGAAAACAATATGTAAGTATTTTTTCATTGAGCAATGCAGTGAGCGAGCGGCATATTAAGCAGTTCGTCCGTTCAATTAAATAAATTTTACGACTTCTCCGCAAAGTAATTAAGCATGCCAGCCCCACATCGTAACTATCTTGCGACAAAGAACGAATTGCTTTGCTTGGACTTGATGCAGCGCCCGCATACCGGAGTGAATAGGAAAGTACAACCACAGATGCATGGAAGCAATTAAACAACACGACAAGTTAAACATAAGAAATTACAAATAAAACCAAAAAATTTGGTTGACAATAAAAAGGAATTACAATTTAATGACCACATAACCAGTGGGAACCTTCTTTAAAAGCAGTGTAGAACCAGCAGAAAAAAGGCTTCATTCCCATGACTTAAATAACATAAAAATAATGCCTGAAGAAATTTTTGCATGAAATCAATTAATAGAAGCGACTAACAATTTATAATTCTTAGCTACTATAACCCGGTATAGGTCTGAGACTTCTGTACAGCAGTTCAACAAATAGTGTCTGACCAGTAATTGTTTATCCTATATACAAGGTGAGATGAAAAAACTGCAACCAACTTCAGACTGCTGTCATTTCTAAACCGCTCGTCCCACAGCTGTCAGATTTATTCTAGTGACAGCTCATTATATTGTTTACAAGCGCACAAAAGCATTTTGGTGGGAATTTTTCAAAAAAAAAGTTATTTGTGATGGAATTCAAGCGTGATAGTGTGATTGCTTTGCATTTGGCTGGAAAACCACAAGTGGCTATCGTTAGAGCCCTCCAGCATTTAAAAGTGAATAAATCTTTTGTGTCTCGTACCATCGCTCGTTACCATGATACTGGTAGCGTAGCCCGACGTCAAGGAAGTGGACGAAAAAAAACAGCAACATCGGCAGAAATGGTTCGAAAAGTGAAAAAGCGAATCGAACGAAATCCGCGTCGCAGTGGACGAAAAATGGCTCGTGAGCTGAACATATCGCAATATGCCATTCGGCAAATATTGAAAAATGAGCTTGGACTAAAGCCATTCAAGTTCCAAAAAGTGCAAGATCTTACTGATGCGCAAAAAAAAGTTAGACTCGAAAAAGCTAAAGAGTTGTTTCGCTTGGCCGAAAGTGGTGAACTGCCGAATTTGGTTTTCTCCGATGAGAAACCATTCGTTATCCAGCAGTTTGTAAACAAACAAAATGATCGTGTTTACTTGCCAGAGAGGTCAGCTGAAAATTTGCAACTTCGGTTGGCCATCACAACTCAAAAGCCGGCCATGGTGATGGTGTGGGCCGCCATAACAGCCGATGGTCGCTCGCCGCTCGTATTCATCGACCGTGGTGTCAAATTAAATGCGCAAATCTATCGCGAAAATATTTTGGAGGGAGTTCTGAAGCCCTGGGCACGCAAACATTTCGGCCGCAGACCTTGGACATTCCAACAGGACTCAGCACCATCGCACTCAGCACGCGCCATCCAAGAATGGTTAAGAAATGAGGTTCCTCGCTTCATTTCCACCGCACAATGGCCACCAAAATCTCCGGATGCCAATCCGTTGGACTATTGTGCCTGGGGTATTTTGGAAAGCAAGGTTGGAACTAAAAAATACCAAAGTGTCGATCATCTCAAGCAAGCGCTTCGCCGAGAATGGGACAAAATACCGCAGAGCCACTTTCGGGCCAAAGGTGGCCAATTCGAACAAATCTAAACCGATTCTCAAATTTGATGTTATTTCCGACATTTTTTGCTTTCATTCCATAAAATTTAAAAAAAATGAAAAAATTATGGCGTTTTACTTTGTTGCAGTTTTTTCATCTCACCTTGTAAACATTTAAACACTTGATTACTTAAGGATCGTTAATTCTTTCACAAATTACCTCTTATATACACAGTTGAAAGTCTTGATTTCCTAGTTCGGATGTTCAGAATTCATGAGTGTGCTTGTACTATGTACATCTAGTTATTCCTCGCTTAAGAAGTAAGAAGTGCTTCATGTATCTATCACACTAAGATCAATTTATTTCAATTGCTACAACAGCAGCAATAGATAACATGTATATGATAGATAACATGAAAGGGATTATAAATACGAAGACATGGAATACATGAAATACATGAGTAAAAGGAGTGCGAAAGGAGAAAGGATTGTTTGAGAACAAGAGTGGAATAAGAGTAGATTAGGAGGGATTAAAAATTAATGGATTTTAATTGACGCTTATCTGAATCAAGACAAAGAAATCTAGACACTTCATTGAATCTTATATAGTAGTTTCGAACTAATAAACGTAATTAAAGTTTTCAGCTCAGATTTAATTTATGTTTCATTTAACTTAAAATTTTACTAACAACTTCAAGTCGTAACAATACCTCGACCGTAAAATAACGTTAGTAAACTTTTCAGGCTGTATAGTAACAATTGTGGAAATGTTCAGATATCTAGCTCACTTCAAAACCAAACCAATTAAAACTATATCTATTAATTGTGAACTTAACTATAACAGCAGCGAAGTAATTTTTTACAAATAACTTAAAAAACCAAAATTTTTTATTTGAAAAAAAAAAAAAATGTAAAGACTTTTTCAGCTAAACGATAGAATAAATAGTTGTATTATAGTAGAAATACGTAATACATATATTTAAGTTATAATCTTAACATTTTAAATTAATATCTTTGTATAATATAAATAGTTGTATGACTAACTGTGCGTTTTGAATTTTATAGATCCATCCATAGATCTATACATTATATACAGGGTTCAACGAGATTTGTATTAAATTTTTTACTATTGAATAAGTTTTAACATATAAAGAAGATTCCAACAGACATTTCTTGCGAAATTATTCTTTCATATTGTTTTAGTTTTTTTATTTATTTCCGCATATTTAGTGCTGCCAACTAGCACTTTTTTTCACTTTTTTGATTCTGTTAGCTATTACTTGTCACTGATTTGTTTTTAATGTATTATTGAAGCACTAATTG
>NC_051846.1:10143486-10263772 GCF_002237135.1 Teleopsis dalmanni
TCGCACACCGCCGTACTATTAACTATCTCTAAAGATCATTATAAATTTCTAATAAATAAAAGTCTTATACACTTTTACGAATAACTAGAAGCAATTATAGACGATCTCTATAACTATTTCTATAAAAGTGAAAAATTTTTTAACGTAATAAAAATTTATTAAAATTATCTAGATAACATCGCCATAAGTTCGTTAAAGTCAAAACTTGTAAACTTGCGTTCAAATGTTATATAAAATAAAAATGCGTTAATACAAGTTAATATCAATCAAACAAAGATACATCTGCTAGTCAATAGCAGCCAAAGGCTAATATTGAAAACTCAACATTACTACAAAGTAAAAATAAATACAAGTTTTAACAGATACTTTTGCATCGCCGCAAACAAGAGTGTTAAGTTAAACAATATGTTTCGCAATATGCAGATGTGTACAGACACGGAGTGTATCTATGCTTTTGCATGATAATTATCATTAATTAACGAATCACAATATAATAACAAAATGTTAATAAAACTTCACAATACTTCATATACCACATGAAAAAACATATTTATGCCGAAAACAAAAACTTCATGATTTTGTACTGTTTTACTGTAGTTTTTCTTCTGGGCCTTATCTCACTAATAGTTGATCATTTGCAGATATTACGAATTGTTAATATAACACAAATCTAATTTAAATTTCTTACTTTCTATCTATTTGTAATTTTTTCTCGTTTATTATGTAAACAGAGTTATACAACTCTGTTGTGTTACTATTAGATATAAATTTATTTTCGACATTAAAAGAAAAATTTATTTTAATAAATAATTTTTTTACTCGTATATTTTTATTGTTGGAAAATAATCGTTTAAATTGCTATTTACATTTGCAAACACACACTTTTTATTATTATATCTCATATATTTATATATTGAATTTATTCCTAGGAACCTACATAGTTGTAAAACTTTACTCTTTTATATAGGAACCAACAATCGTTTTAAGTTGGTCGTAATTGTTAGATCACTAATTGATTTAACGTCTAACTAAACAAAGTCTAATGTAAAGCCATAAGAGTTTAATAATATATATGTCTACTTCATCATTAATACTGAGCATTTGACCTATATGTGTAGTGTATGACAGTAAGTTTGGAATCCAGTAGTTTTCACCAACTTTTAAATGACACACCCGGACAACTATTACTCTAAGAATTCTATATAAAGACTTGTCTGACAATGTAATACATGTGTAATATACGACAGTAAGTTTGAAATCGAGCAGTTTTCACCAACTTTTAGATGACACACTCCAACAACTATTACTGTAAGATTCCTATATAAAGACTCCAGACAAGTCTATGTAACACATGCCTTTCACAGCATATACCCAGTCAACTGCCATTTCAATTTCTTGACTTCGATTTATAACTAGGCCATCGTAGTGATATTGAGAATATAAGCTATGGTCTATCGCAATTGTATTGGCAGTGAGTCAAACTCGTATTTCATATATTTTTAGCACTGTCTTACCTACTTAATAAACAGGGTTATGTGATTGAGGTGTTACCTATTCAAACGACCATATCTTTTTTGTGTGTAATTATTTTTTATTGATTCCAATTACAAATAATTGTAGAAATAATCAGAATTTCAGAATCCATTCACTCTAGTTCCACGTGGCCACCTTTTACCTTGACTACGCTCTTCAAACAGTTAATGAGTTGCATGCTTGACGAATGTGATTTTCTAATATTTTGGCCCATTCCTGAACAATGACTTTCTTTAGCGCATCCATACTGACATATTTTTGATGAAATAGTCCATCGGATTTCCATCTACCGAATTCGAAAGTCATTGTGTGAACGAAATGAAATGTAGAATATGATCTTTTAACCATTCTTGGTTCATATAAGATGGTGCCGAGTCTTGTTGGAACGCTCATGGTCTATAATCGAAATATTTGCGTGCCCAAGGAGTTGAGATAAACTATGAAAAGACTTAATTGTGATTATACGGAAATTTAGTCCACTTTTGTATGTGTCAACAGTATGACAAGGAAAACACACCAATGTTTTTGTTCAACAGTTGCAAAAAAAATGGAATTAGAATTTTTTATGAACTATGGTATAGTATATTCATTCTAGAAGACAACGTACATTATTTGTAATTTTTTTTAATTTAAAAACGATCCCTTTATGCTATGTACGAACTGTATCTATAATATAACCCTTCCATGTCTTCTATATCTTTTACCTTAGTCGATTAAGCTGCAGTATGAAACAAACATATAAGGCGTTTTGAACCTTGAACCAAGAGATATTGTTGTGACTCATTTGGGTCAAGAACAAAAATTTTGATGTATCTTAATTTAAGTAAATCTAAAGTCATACTAATTATTGGTTACCATTGAATATTATACTTTTATCATCTTTAAAATACATGTTCGTATATATGATGTTGATGTTATCAGGTTTTGTGCGAAGCTGCGTTAAACCTCCGCTAAATTTTTTCGTCAATATCCCACAATTATCGGAAAACAATCCAATATCTTAATGCGACTTTGAGTGAACCCCAAGAGTTTTTAAAACTTAAATCAAAGTTAATTGTTACGATTCGTTCGTAAGCTGGAAAATGTTGACAAGTCTTACAGTTTAATAAAATCTAAACCTAGATTGATTAAAGGTTTTTCAAGTAAGCATTTTACTATACTATCACAACTTTTCATGATGGAGTTATCTGTTATGACTTGAATCCTAAGAGGTTCTTATACCATAATCTATTATAAGTATATTAAGTGCTCTTATTTATATCTGAGTTAGGTAATGTGATCCATTCCATGTTCTCTATAAAGTGAAAATACACAACTCTATAATCACTCATATACACCATAATTTCAGTCAAAGGAGGAAGTATTTCATCGTAAAAATATTGGCATATTTAATGATAGTCATGTATCTTAAAAAGTGTTACGCATCTACTTATGAAATTATGTAAGATTAATAATTTATTTAAATAAAATATGTATGAAATTATGATACATGAAGCTTTTATCAATTTCTCTTTATAAATCAATTTTGAAAGGTATATTAATTTTAATTATTTAATATTTTAAAAATTTAAAAATTTAATTAAAAGTATTCACAATGAAGAAGGAAGAACTGTGCATGGTTACGTTATTGCCGATTTGCATACTTGAAAGTGTCAAACTATGAATGACAATACCATAGGAGATTTTTCACTCTTTGGAATGGAATGGAATGGACTCCCAGTTGCATGGCGCTATTTGGGACTATAAATTTCACTCACGGAAGTAGAGAGTCATGAATTAGTAAAATATTCAAGAGGAGTTTCACAGGCAACACAGCAACAAAATTTTAATGATTTTGTGTAAGCACTTTTTTGTTTAAAATTTACTAAAAATATTGTTAGACCAACACGAGTAGAGAGTGCCACTTGATTGAATAACATACGATTAAAGTGAAAAAAAGAAGCAATTTAAGATACTTTTTCCATGGGTTGTCTGTTGTTTTTACTAAAAGATAGACGGTGTTAACGTAAGAAATTGTATAAGACATTTATTTATACTATTTTCTGTATAAAAGTTTTTTTTTTTAATAAAATAAGATAATAATGGTATTACAATACCATTTTCGAAACAGGAAGTTTGTCTTTCAACGCTTACTTCAATTATATTTGCAGATGCAGAAATATCCTCTACGGTTAGGTTCAAGTTTCTCGTATTTACCCGTTGAACATACTTGAGGTCTTAAAAACTCAAGTCAAAGTTTTATGAACTACTGACCTTTAAGTGAGCAGGTTTATGTTGATGATAGTCTTGCTATAAAAAATAAATAAATAAAAATACACAATAAAATTGTATATTTAAATGCAAATATCGTGTAGTTGGCATTGTTCAGTACGGTACTGATATTGACTTTTAGCTGTTTTAACTGCCATCATTGCAGTTAAGTCAGTCAATTCAAATGAAATACCAAGAAATACAAATCTATGTAAGTATCTATTGAACATTTCTATCTTATGCAGATTTTTGCTTCAAACCAGTTAAAATTAAATCCACGGAGACAGGTTAATTCATCCTCAATTTCTTTGCTGTTGTAAAAATTATCATAATATTGTCAATTACCTACCCCAGTTGGATAATTAAATAGACTTTTTATTGCATTTTTTAACTGAGAAGACATGTCAAGATACAAACAAAAAGGAAGATGAGCAAATTAAGTATTAATTTTTTATAGATATTCAGTTAATAAATTTTATATAATGTCTTGGTATATTAACTAACCACAGGCGTACCAAGGTAGTTGGCAATGATTTTAAAAGTTACCACATCTTAAAGTCTTCACCGAAGTCTTCTAGCCATAAATAAAATATTTAAAAAATTTAATAAATTTAATAATTGTGATTTAGAGCTGTGGCAAGTAAAACTTAACATTTGATTTAATATTAATATTTATACAAAAGTTGGCTTTTCTTAAGTGCAAAATAATGAAAAAATTAAAGAAATAATTTATATAATTATTGATAAATTTTTTTTAATATATCATTATTTTTATTGAAATTTTGTGAGAAATACTTTGTGGGAAAAATTCACGACTATTATTAGTATGTCATACATTATCTTACATTATAAATATTTGGCTTTATAATTTTAATGCAGCCAGAACGAAGAGTAACTAGAAACTGAGAGTTTGGTTTATGACAATGAAACCACACAAGTCAGTGGTGCTGGATACAGGATGATATACCGAGGATATTTAAGCTTAATTAGTTTGGGAAATCGAATTACAATTAGTTTGGGAGTTCGAATTATAATTGTTTAAAATCCGTGAATTGTTCTTTTACAAATGAAAAAAATATGATTTTTTCAATAAAACTCTTCGAAACATCGGAAATATAGATTAAATAAATAGAACAATAAAAAAATTTTTATTAAAAAAACCAAACCAGTGATGGACTATTTAGCCCATGAGTCATCTATAATAAAGATCAAATGATAATCTTAATATATCTCTGTAAAATTATGTATGAAGCAAAAAAGAGATATATAGAGCTAGCTGGCGAAGACCACGTACTGATGTAATAGATCTATAATGATATCACATTAAAATACTTAAATGCGACTAATAACGGCTCGTATTAGTTACTTACAATAATATCCTCATCTCCTAATGAGATCATTTATACCAATATCAGAGACAAGGTTTAGGTCATCAAAAATTGTCTCTCCAACGACTTTAAGTCGACGTTTTAACAGATCCACACAAATGTAAAGAAAATATTTCAGAGAATATTTAAAACTGCACCTTTTGCAACTGTAAATGATGAAAATAATCTTGACTTCTGACTGATTTCTTCAGGTGAATCTTTACAGTTTAATCATTTTAGATTTGTTTGTCCATAAAATTATGGAACCTTATCTTCTTAGGAGTTTGTTGTATTTTATTCATGTAGGATTGAAATTGATGCATTCAAGTAGGTTTGAAGTGTTCAATGCTCTTTAGAAACAAATCGTATGATGACATATCTTAATCTGAAAATAGTAACCAAAATTGAACGTATGTTTACTCTTATTCTTGATAGCTTATGAGTTTAGTTAGGTACATAAGCAAACTTTTTTAAACGCGATTGAGGGATTGATTATTATCGTTTTCTGCATTTTTGACGTTTTGAGATATTGTTGAGATATTGAAGAACATATAAAACTGGACACGCTTCGGCGATTTCTGGGCTCTGATAAATGGGTGTGTACCAAAAAAATATCAATGTTTCTAACAAAATTGATTTATTTGTAGCTTTTTCTAATATTTATGGCAACTTGACACGATAAGTTTACAACAGCAATTTAAGACAAACACTGGTTAATAATTTATTTAATTGCAAAATATTGATATGCTACTAATCGAATCGATAAGAGTACCAATAACCAAATGAACCATACTCTGTTTCCATATTTAAGTAATGTATTTTTCATACGCCAAGATCCTTTATTCGATTATATTAAATTAATTTATTCTCTTCGGAGTATCTTCGCAAGATTTAAATCAATTGATTTGATTAAAAATCAATTTCAACAATGAATTTTTATAAATATTTATATTTCCAATACCGGTCGAATAGATACCCTTTTCATGGACTACTGTTAAAGTGGTGGGTCAGAAAAGGAATAAGAAAATTTTACTCATTTGTTCTGACCATGGCGTTGTAGATAAAGCAGTGACTTCTCTAATAGGATGTCCAAAGTATTGTTTCATAATGAAAATGCACTAATGGAGTAATGGTCCTACTTATAATAGATCAATGACGATGATATGGGGAAGTGTATGCTCACACAGCTTTGCGCAGCAATTAAAAGCGTATTCTCGACTACTATGTACCGACATGGTAGTTTTTTTTAACCAAATTGTGTTAGTAATAATATATATCAAGTTAAAATTTATTGACTACTTCAGTGAAATAACCTTTTCTATTTATTTTTCTTTGTTTTTCCTTATAATTTTTTTCGTAAATTATTTTAAATTATTTAAAAAAAAAAGGATTGTTGAAAAGTGCAACTTTTGGACCTCTCGTCAAATTTTAGTTAATGAAAATGCTACTTAAATCTGTTAAAATATTGTAAATTATTTTCAATTATTTATTTTTATGATGGAAGCATTTTTAAAAAATGACGTTGAACTTTTCTCATTGGCAGTTTCGATATTATGTTTTGGCATTTTTGAAATTGAAAATGTCAAATTTTTTTGGCATTTACCTCAACCAAGGAAAAATGGAAAAAAACGATTTTTTATGCGTGAACAAATGAAAAATACGATTTCGTGGCTTCAGATTTTTACTTTCAAGAAACGGTTTTCCATGGAATAATTGTGGCGATTTATTACGAAAACTTTGCCTGTAGCCTGACATTAATTTGACAATGACAAATTATGAATTTAATATCGAATTTCCAAAATTCGAACGTGTTTAAGTTATGCAATTCACGCATAAATTACTGCGTTCAACTATCAAAGTCAACAAATGTTAACAGTAAAGCATTTGGTCTATGGACCGAGATCAATATGACCACAAAATTTATTCAAAAAAATTTTTTTGGTGTCAAAGACAGTGGCGAAATTCTGAATTTAGGGGCCCAAAAATAAATTGATTAAGCTAATACTAAAATTGTAGATGGTAAAAGGCATTACGACGAATTTTACTAGATTCAGTTAGACCCATGGGACCAACGTCAATTTCCGTCACTCTACTTATCTAGACCTATTGTGCCGTTGTGAGAACACCGGATTCTACTTAATAAATCTCACAGAGTCTCGTAAACATGGAATTGGAGAATGTGTCTATTTTGACAATTTCCCCAGATTATTCAGGAACATTTTTCCTAATATGCTCGTACGAATTCTGCAGAAAGTTGGAACAGTTGCAGGAATCCTGCTTAATCGTCTTCTTTTCTCTTTCGTTAAGGCAGCTCCTGCAAAGTTCGTTCAAGCTTTGAGTATAGTAGCATGTGTGTTAATCAGATAATGACCTCTCATCACCCCTATCAAGACTGCATACCGTTTTTAACTGTGTAAGGTCAATCGCTGTCAATCTTGATCGCTATAAATCTTTCTTAACACCTTGAATTACATTCTTTAAAGCAGTACTGTCAAGTACTGTGCTAGAAAGGTTATGTAGTTGTTGCAAAAAGTTAAATTACGAAATCTTGTATAATACTTAACCAGCATAAATCTGCCACTGGCTTTATTCTAGGCTATATTTAATTAAAATTGCAAAAAGTTTATATGTGAACATAATTAAGTACAAAAAAAAAATTGAATTGACAAACGAGTGAATGGAACGGAAGTTTTGAGCACTTAACATTTTTTGTCGTTTCTTATAGTCTTATAGTTTTTTTTTGGTATATTTTTATATGGTATCTGAAAAATTGTTAAATTATTCAATAAATTCTTATAGCTATACATTAAAAAATTTTAAAATTTTGCAGACTTTTCAAAGCAATAAAACAAGCTAATACGAATATCTATTAAGCAAGAAAACGTATAAATAGCTGATCTTTACCTTAAACCAACAGCTAAACAAGCAAATTAGCAAATAATGAAGTAAGCATCACTTCAAGGACGACATTAGTACAAGATGCGTATCTGCAGCCTCTGCAACAGCAGTCCCAGTGTTGGTGGCACTACTTACGGCTGTTAACAGCGGTGCCTACCGGTGCTGCTACAACTTAGCATGTTGCCGTTGTACCATAATTTTGAGGTTGCAGTGGAAGTAATTACATTCCGAAACCATTTCCATGTTGTACAATGCGCTCGAGTTATCGCACCATGCACATCTTTATTGGCAGCCAGCATGAGTAATTCAAATCTTCTGCGACTTCATAACTCCACAGCTTCAACCTTAAGTAAATGCTTCACTACACAAAACCGAAATGAAGTTTTAAGCAAGACGTCTGTGTCTAAAGTTTAAATATGAGACTATGAGATACATACGCCCTGTTGATAGTGTTGTGTATGGTATGTGATGTTTGCTTCCTTAAACTCTTAACCACAAGGTTATTGCATATTTATTTTCTCATTTTTTCTTATTTAATTTATTTGTGTTAAAATGAAAATGAAATTTGTTTGCAGTTGGTTTGTGTATCTTTTTATTTACACACTTTTATTTTATTGTATCCACATGTGTTGATCCTTGATTTGCTTATCGTCTGTCTTGTGTTGACAAATTGGGCACGACACATCCTCTGTTTATTTACTAAACTCATCACGTTTTTGTCATTTAGATGTATGATGCCCTTAAATAAACTATCAAAATGTTTATGCCATGAGACATACTAAGTTTCAGATACTAATATCGTAGATAACTCACTTGTAATCACAATTATTGCTTCTTTATATTTATTTTTGTTGACTTTAATTTATCGGAAATGGGTGTGGAGAATTAGTTACTAAATTATGTGTCATTGCAGTTATTTCCACAATACTATATGTATTATTAATCAAGTTGGTTTCTTGAGTCTATTGTTTCACATAATATAAAATACATAACATTAGTTTTTTTTCATATATACATACTTTTCATATAGTTGGTCATAAATAAACTCATGGTCAAGATTAAGGTAGATTTATAGATCTTTTAAAGTCATTTTTATATTGACTCTAAACACAAATAAATTATGATAAATACAAGCACAAATTATAAGTTTCAAATAAATATTCATAATATACATTTTTTTATATACTTATACTAATAAAAGTTTTTATATAGTATTTATTATAAAAAGAATTTGTTATAATAAAAATACAAGGTGTGACTTATATGCGCACTACTTTTGTTTATGTGAGTTTATATGAGTTTTTTTAATTTAGAGAAACTAATACCTCAGCTGCATGGTTTGCGATATCTTTTCAGTCACTTTAAGTATAAATTTCAAATAAAAACAATAATTACATAAAGAACATGTTTTATTAGTCTATTTTCTAAGATTTAATAGAATGAAATAAGAAGCAATAATTAGTTAAATGAAAGCAAGTTAGAGACAACTGTACTACGGGAAGTAAATGAGATAGAAAAGCGTTGGATTGATTAGTAGTTTTTTACTTTGACTATAGATACTTCAATTTACTTTAATATAAGTCATGTAACAAACTTCGTTAACAAAATTCTTAGAATTTTTTCTTAATCAACTTTATTCAACTTTGTATTGAACTTAGGAGGTATAGTATAACATTTGCAATATTTCTAATTGAGTTCATAACCATCCGGCAATATGTTTCTATAATGCTGGTTGCTAGCTAGTGCCGCAGTAAACTAGTGCATGGTATTTTTATTTATACTAATAAAAGTTTTTTATATTATTTATTTTTTACAATATGGCTCTGTCTGAAGAGTTAGATTATCGAGTCTGCTTAGAAGCAGACGAGACTACTAGTCACATTCTCTGTGACTCTAGCCTTCTGCAGCCTTGATCTGGGCCAGGAGGAGCTTACTGCGTCAAGAACTACTCTCCCCTTTTCACATTAGGAGGTCCTCAACGGCCGACATCCTGACTTTAATTTGAAAGGCGGCATGTCTTCTGTTGCAGCACAAAAGATCAATCATGGACGCAGTGCTCCGCTCCAGCTAAAGTATAATCTTGACTTTTCTTACAACACTGTTTCGTTGCTTGCGATTATTCACAACTCTCGCCTACTCATCTCATATGAGTTCTCAATATATCAAGTCACCGGAATCGGAGATATCTAATCGTTCTCTTTCCAACGTAATTTTTCAGACACAATTTTCAAACTATTAGTTAAGATGTTAAAGGTGCATTCTGGACAATCTTTTTTATTCTTCAGGATTTTATTTGTAATTTCAGAACTGCAGTATTTGTTCCTATTTGGTATAAAGTGCTGCTTTCACTCCTACGAGGCTAGCTATAATCAATGATTTCTTTTCGATATCCAATGCGAAGTTGGTAGAGTGAATTTCGTAAAATAAATATTTAAAATTATTAATTATTTTAAATTGGGACCGTCCATAGTTTTTGAATAAAGCAGCCTAACCAATACTCGTTGTCTGATGTTAGAATTTGTGTTTCGTCTTTGTTGAAGTGAAGTAAAATGTGGAAGGATTTACACTCTCGTCTCAGCCATAAGTTTTTTATATCTGTAAATGAAGCTTAGGTCATTAAAATAGGTGAATACTAATATAAGTGATAGTGCACTGAAGATTATAGTTCTTATTTAGAGATCAGATTGGAGATCTGATAAAATGTGTCTAATATCACTTTATAAGGTACTAGGACACGTTATACTGAGATTTTTTTATACATCTATATATATAAGAAATCACATTAATAACATCAACTCAGTTTGACGTATTACTTCCTTTCTATACAAAGTTGTCACGTTTTTAATTAAATTAGAGTTTTATTTAATAAATCTGATTAACAACTTTTTAAGCTCAAATTCTGAAAATTCTTTTCACATGCAATGAATCATCAATATATTGATTAGTAATTAATTCCATAGAGCAATTAAGCAAATTAATAAAAATAAATCACACATTTAAGTGTATAAAATTTGAACACATCTTAATCTGCTATTCTAATTCTGTTGAGGAGATTGAAACTTAAAACATCTGTAAAACAATATAGTATGCAAAGCAAACAAATATTTAAAAAAAAAATAATTAAAAATAAAAAGTATCTAAAACAAGTGTTAAAAAGTTTTCAAGCTCGAGTAGTTTTTTCTTACTTTTTATTGCAATTTTTTATAATTTATCTTATGATATGACGAAGTCTGTTGAAACAACTCGTCGACCTTGTTCATAAATGCTTTAGTTTAGCCACATGTAAACGAAGAAAAGCAGCCAACAGGTTAAGTATGAAGCAAATATCAATTCTTCACTACAACCAATGAAATCGACAGAAACGTTATAATGTATCTACAAATGGCATCAACCGCAGAAACCATACTAAAGCAATTTAAAGATATAGTACCTATGTTTACACTTATTTTGTAGATTGCTTGGGAATTCAATTTAGAATTTACTCTACATTCATTTAAAAAAGATAGAGTGATTTATGTTGTTTATTTATATGTAATTAAATTATATATTTTAAATATTTTTATAGGAAATTACTATGAAAATTAAGTTTAAGTTTCTTTCTTCGTTTTTATATGATAAAACACAATGTAAAATATGATGAATGATGAGAATGAAGAGGTTGACATGCGAGCAGGTCTAGCTACTTAACATATATAGTGTATAAGTTCCTGTTATACAAGAGTATCATAAACCAATATCGGATATGTTAGACATATTGACTCCAACTATTTGAGAACTCCAGTTCAACAAATATAGAAATCTAGGAAGGAACCTAATCGAAATTATTAAGAGTAAACAATGGTCACAGTGGTGTATCAGAAATTACAGATTTTAGCCAGAAATCTTGGTATTACCGGCCATCAATAAGTCAGTAGACAATCTAGTTCAATTTCGAAAACATTTTATTTCTATTCTTGTATTCTCCAGTGGTATCAGAATTACTTATACAATTTTTAGAATTAATATAGTATGTCTAATGAGATCGTAATGGATAACAATGCCTTTCCAAAGATATTATAATATATGTTGTTTTGAATATTTCATAAAATTAAATAAATAAATAAATAGCTTCCTTACTCTTAATATAAGCTTTAGATATCAACAGAGAAAATATAATAATGATTCAAAATGCAGTTAAATAGACTAGTATTAACGAACCCGTTCTCTCTCATAATTGTTACTAAATGTGACTAACTAATTAGTGAGATTTTTTATAATTAATATATGGTATTTTTCTTTTCTAACTTAAGTCAATACTTAAAACAAACAGTATCCAAAACTGGTCTAATTGACTACACAACTTGGTCAATATTAGTAATATATGCAATATGGAGACACGTTTCTTGCTAGTTCAATATTAGACATTTACGTAGAATAATAAATAGATATAATTAGAGTTACGTCTAAACAGAAACTCTCTGTATTATATATATAAACACTTATTAAAATAAAACAAATAACTATTGCATCTTAAATATATATTCTAAGTAACTAAATTCGAAACAATTATAAACATTTTTCGGAAAAGTGGTCCTTTGGAGTATCTCCAAGTCGTACTGTCCTGTGTTGTCTCTACGTTTGCGCTCCTGCTTCGCATATCGCGTTTGGTAGTCTTTTTCCAGATTTTCCGTTGTCCACCAGATCCTTCAATAAGAACAGTAACAAAATAGGCAATAATATAAAATCATATATAATATTAAAAAATTAATTTCATTAAAGACTTGAAAAAAACATTTTATGAAAAACTACTATATAAACATTTTCAATTTAAAAATTAAACTAAATAGAAAATTATGATTTTTCAAAAATATTTTAAACCAATTTTGAAGTTTAAAATAAAGTTAATGCAAAGATAATTATCGAAGTCTACTTAAAATAGTATATAAATTTGTGAATCCATTAAAACGTTTTTTTGACTTTTATTTTAAATACAAGTTTTTTTAATTAAAAAAAAATGAGAAACTTAAAAAAATAAAATCCGTTAGCATTAACAATAATACATTTCTGTAGCAAAAAAATTAAAAATAAAAAATATAAATTAAATATACAATTTAAGCGAAATTTGTCAGCATTTTATGAACAATTTTTTAACTAATTAAAAACTCATTAACTTTAATTTTTTTTTTAATTAAGCGTTAAATTGTGAGCAAAGTTTTTTTACAAAATCTTAAGTTTGACTTAAATTCGCCTTAAATTTGATTTTTATTTGCTAAATACAAAAACCGTTTTAACATAAATGAGCGTCTAAAATCCATTTTTATTTGGTTAGGTAAAATCAGTTTAAAAGCGGCAAAAAATCTAGTACATAAATAAAACGTGCCTCAAAGTAAAATGTTGCTGCAATCGGCTTCAAAAAAAAAATATATAGATATACATATATATCTATATATAGAGTAAGAGTAAAGCAAAGTGCACAAAAAAAATATAAACAAATTTACAGTAATAAAAAAAAGTGGCAGTAAAAATATTAATAAATTAAAACTGAAATGAATGAAAATCAAAACTGCAATTCATTTACTAAGAAATTTCCATTTACCGGCTTTGTTCATTGGCCTTTTTACACGCTTGCGATATTCATAGAAAAATTAAATTAAGAGAAAAATATAAGAAATTATTATAAATTTTATTTATTCAAATATTCAATAAGAAAGTGTTACAAATTTCGTTAAAATTGATTTTTAATAATTTCATTTAAAAAAAAAAATTATTTATAAAATTTTAATTAAATGGAAATAAAATAAAAATAAGAAATAGATAAAGAAAACGAAATATTATAGGTGAAAAATATTTATGAAAGAAAGCTTTTTTAATAATTATTTTGTATTACATATAAGAGTTTAAGTAAAATGAAATAATGAAAATAGTTTCATAATGAGTTTCATATAAATAAATAACCAAATAAACAGGTTTGTAGAACAGTAGTGAACATCAACAACAAAAGTTAATTTTTATATTATTTTTTAATTAATTGAATTTTTAACTGACCATACAGCTGTTTCGAGTATTGCCAAATACCCATAATCAGTGGGCTTGGAAATAATTCTTGTATTTAATGATTCGTAAATAATTATTAATTAAAATCGGAATTGGAATCAAACTCGTGTCCTGCCAAATTTGAAGCTCAGAGTCGGCGCACCTTAACCAACTGAATAACTTATTTAGATAAATTTAAAATTTTCATTTGGTGATAAAAAAGTATTTCACATTATATAATGTGTATATGTAGTACATAATATTATATAATATTATATGCACTGAAAACTTTTGTGAATTACGACCATATATTCTTATTGAAATAGTAAATACTACAAAAAAAAACATATTACTCAAATTTTTCAAAATCTTTAAACTTAAATAGAGAGTGACGAATTGTATATAACTAATATATTATTATAAATATACGGATATATACTTAATTCTTGTAAGATACTTTGGAAATCTTTTGTTTCACAGTTCTAACTGTGCTATAGTTTAAGTTTTTATGATCTTTTAAAATTAACAAAATATTTTGATTTATTTTTTTAAAAGTTCATATATTTTTAACTATAAACCAAAATTACTTTAAAATTAATGGAGCATTGCTCATGCGCTGAAAACATATTTTTTATTGTACAATATAGTTACTATTATTGTCAATTTTTACTTGTTGTTATTTTAAATTAAATTTTATGCTCTTTCTGCTCGAAAATTAAGCTCAAGGTAATTTACAAAAAAAAAAAATTTATTTACAATACAATAATAAAAATATTTGTACCAAAATGCTGCGAACCAGAAACTGGGTTGACACGCTCTAATCTGGGAACTGTAGATAATGTAAACAAATCAGTTTTCACATATTCATTAACTTATCAAATTAAAAAAAAGTATATTTAGCATACTCCTATGATTTTAAATATTATAACTGATAAATTAGAGTAAATATTTAAAATAAGTCTAAACAAACTATAATTTATGTAAATTAAGAAATATACATAATATATACATTATTAATGTTGCAATTAATAACATCGTTAATGTTGCAATTTATTTCATTTGATTTAATTTCTTTGCCATGAATATTTATACGATATTATAATATATGATATTTATATTGATAATGTACGTTAAATATCACAGAGAAATAAAATACAGCGAACTAAGTGGATAGAGGTGTATACCGATCCACAGGATCTTCAAATTTATTAAAGTCAGTACAAAACGTTTTAAGATCAGTACTAGTTCTTTATATTAAAATGTGAATAATATATATAAATATATATATATCTGAAAATAAGTATAACTAAATCAAAACATTATTTATTTTCTGTTTTATTTATAGATTAATGTATTAAAGTTTGCTATTTTTGATAGATCTTTGTGAAACTTAATAAAAATGTAAAAGAATAGAATAATCCTTTTACATTCGAAAAATATTCATAATAAAATTTGGAATAGATTCCTTCCAATCTAAATTACATTAAACTTAACTTCGCAAGTTTTAAAAGAGCTTTGTGAAACTTAATTATAGACAGGTGACTTAAATGATATGAATAGCAGTTAAGTACGATCACATACTCAATTTCTAATAAAATAAGCAAATACCTAAAAATAGATTAATCCTTTTACATTCGAAAAATATTCATAATAAAATTTGGAATAGATTCCTTCCAATCTAAATTACATTAAACTTAACTTCGCAAGTTTTAAAAGGTCTTTGTGAAACTTAATTATAGACAGGTGACAAATGATATGAATAGCAATTAAGTACGATCACATACTCAATTTCTAATAAAATAAGCAAATGCATAAAAATAGATTAATCCTTTTACATTCGAAAAATATTCATAATAAAATTTGGAATAAATTCCATCCAATCTAAATTACATTAAACTTAACTTCGCAAGTTTTGAAAGATCTTTGTGAAACTTAATTATAGACAGGTGACTTAAATGATATGAAAAACGATCGCATACTAAATTTCTAATAAAATAAGCATATTTTTTATTTTTACATAAAAATAGATTAATCCTTTCACATTTGAAAGATATTAAAAATAAAATTTGGAATAAAATTGGGATTCTCTTCCAAAGTTAGCTCTCTAAAGCAACATTTTATCGACAACAAATTTCAAAATTGAAAAATATTTAAATTACTTTCAATTTAAGCTGAATTTTTATGGATACTTTTATATAAAAGACTGTGACTGTATATTAACTAAGCTGATACTATCTTCTCCAGATTTTACGATATAATAGCTTATAAAAATTTCATGTTCCAAAACTAAAATTAATGAACCACCAATCTTACAGAAGTTAATTAATTTTATTACGTGTGAAACATTTTTACTTTAATTAAAGAAACGTCGATATATTTTTTTATTTATAAACCCAATACGAAATTAGAAATAAAATACTTCAGATATAATATATAGAAAGATTTAGTTGCACATTGCCTCAAAATGGGCGCAACACCAATCACCCATAAGGAATGTAGTTTCATGTACTTAAGTTTTTTTTTTATTCACATTAACATTTTTTTATATGCATTTCTGCGCACTCAATGGATCAGTAAAGCTCTCAATAAAAACTAAGTTAGAAAATATGCCATAGAAAACGATTATAGAAAAAAGTAACCAATGAATTAGCACACTCAAAGAAAATCGATCGTGAATGTAGTTAATTAATTCAAATAATTGAAATCTTAATTGGATTTGTGTGAATTTAGATTTGTGCATTTAACACATACATAACAACTAAAAAAGATTAAAATACAATTAAAAATTGAGATAAGATAGAGTATTTTGTATAATTGGAGTAAAAAAATACAAATTAAATATAGTGAAGTTCAATTGTTTTATTAAAGTGAAAGCCACTCGTTGAAATTGCAATAACGGAGCGATGTAATATGACGACTTTGAAAGATATATAAAAATATATAAATGTTTTTAAAATTATATATGTTTTAAAGTATTTATATATATACCTTTCTCTGTGTCAAAAACAATGAATGGTAATTAAGATAAAGCAAGTTATTTATTGACTGCAATTTATATAGACTATAGATTGGCGATTTTGAGGAATTTTTTTATCACATACTACAAATGTACATGTATGAAGTTAATAGATATTATAAATTTCCTTTATTTAGAAATTGGAAATACGAATAAATTGTCGTAAAATTTAATCAAGTTTTTTATATTTTATATTGTTTTTAAAAAATATTCATCAAATAATAAAATATTTATTGACTACTAGTTACTTAAAACTACCGAGTGGTTTCATCAGTTAATATTTTTTTTAAATTGAATTCTTCATAATTTCAAGAGTTTCGTGCATTTAAGGCTTATTGTTTGCATTGTTATATTGAATAAAAAAGTTCTAGCAATTACAACTTAATAATATATATAAATGTATAAAGTTATAATAGTTCGAATTCATTAGAAATTTATTTTACAACAGCTAAGGCCATATTAATAAATGGACATAAATGGACTTTTTTATATTAGATAACTTTTATTACTTTTTTATTCTATTTTATTTCTTACTTTTCATACTAAACACCTGATTTGTATATATTGTTAACTAATCACGATTTTAAAACTCAGATCAACTTGTTTAAAAAATACATATATCTGTTATTAATTGTTGCTTAAAAAATACATATGTATATATATATATTATTGTTATAAAATAGACGAAAGAAACACATAAATAGACATCAGTTTTGAGCTTTAGAGTTACTTTAGACAAACTTTTATTTTCTAAATTCTGTTAAAATATGTGTTTTGACTTTTAATATATAATATATTTCAAATGATTAGTTTATTAACTAAAATGTCTGATTACTTGATTGAATACTTCCTATATACCATATATTAGCTACAACTTATGGCATTTTCGATTGGTAAATCTAGATTCAATCTAGATTTACTCTCGATCTGTCAAATTTTATTGTCGAATCGAACATTTTTAGAGTAATCTAATATTTTTTTAATTGTTTTAGTAGATATTTACATTTTTTACAAATAAATATATCGAATCAAATCACAGTTTATCTGTTAAATCTTATAAAACAGCTGTTAATTTCTATGTAATCTTGCTACTCTGGCCAAATATCTAGAGTGTTATAAATTAATTTTGAGACTTACCAATCGAAAACAAAACTGCACTAAAATTGCATTAAAAGTGCATCTTGATTGTAAATATTACCTTAAATTTACCAATCGAAAACACCATTAGATCACATAAGGTCAGACTTTAGGTGACTCTAGCAGTGAGGTCAATTATTGCTTGATCTGTTGAAGTGATAAACAATTATCCAGTCAATGTGTAGAGACGGGTTTTGAGGTTTATAGAGAGCAGTTCATAGAGAGTAAAAGTGCTCAAGAGTGCAGTGACTCAACTAGCTTCAACATAATAATAAAAAAATTAAAACAAAATAATATAAATTTATTAAATTGTTATTAAACATTTAACAAATATGAACGAATGTTTACTAATTAATTATTATGTTGCAATTTATTTTTAACATTATTATAATAAAATATAAACATTATAAATTATAATAATGCAATTTTCAGATATAATTATGTTAAATTAACAAAGAAAAAAATTTAATTATTTAAACGTAACAACTTGAGATCAATAATTTAATAATAAAACATTTAAATAACATAAATGAGTGATTACTAGTAAATTATTGTACTGTAATATTATTTATAATATTATTGTAATAAAATATGAACACTATAAATTATAATAATACAATTTTAAGATATAATTATGTTAAATTAGCAAAGAAAAAATTTAATTACTGAAACATAATAACTTGAGTTCAATAATTTAATAATAAAACATTTAATAAACATAAATGAGTGATTACTAGTAAAGTATTGTATTGTAATATTATTTATAATATTACTGTAATAAAATATGAGCATTATAAATTATAAAAATACAATTTTCAGATATAATTATGTTAAATTAGCAAAGAAAAAAATTTAATTATTGAAACATAACAACTTGAGATCAATAATTTAATAATAAAACATTTAAAAAACATAAATGAGTGATTACTAGTAAATTATTGTACTGTAATATTATTTATAATATTATTGTAATAAAATATGAACATTATAAATTATAATAATACAATTTTCAGCAAAGAATAAAATTAAATTATTGAAACACAACAACTTGTGATCAATAATTTAATAATAAAACATTTAAAAAGCATATATGAGTGATTACTATTTAATTATTGTACTGTAATATTATTTATAATATTATTGTAATAAAATATGAACATTATAAATTATAATAATACAATTTTCAGATATAATTATGTTAAATTAGCAAAGAAAAAAATTAAATTATTGAAACATAACAACTTGTGATCAAACTGTATTTAATAAGTATTATTATAATTATATTATTACGTAGTTTAATTCATTAAACATTAATCAGTAAATCAGTAAATTAGTTTAAATAAAATCTTGAACTCATGTAATCAACTTTAATTAACATTTTTCTTTGGATTGATTACATTAGTGTTTTGTGAACCATAATTGTAAGTTTGGGTTGCATTACAAAAACTGCATCGCATTACCGAGGCGACTAATAAATTCGCACTTTTATACAACTTGGTCAAAACGTCAACTGTCAGCAAAATTATGGACAAATGAGTGTCCAAGATATATGCACATAAATATTTATATACATATATATTATGTAGAAGTTAAACATAATCCCGTATACATTGTACGTATATGAATGTTTTACGTAAGCCCACATTTATGTGGGCATGTACCATTACAAATGCTTTACATTAACTGATAAATTCGTACGTGTAGACATTAGCAAACGTGCAGGGAAAATTGAAAATTTAATTGAAAATATTAAGCATTTCGAAAAACTACAAAATTAAAGATAAAATTGTATGTAATCAATGCAACAACATACATGAGAAAAATTCCTACACGTTTTTCTTGTAAATGCAAAACAATAAATTAGAAAATATAATAGTTTTTGTTTTTCAATTTTTTTTTGTTTTTAATCAAATCATAAAAGGAAAACTTATGCAAACTTGTGAATTAAACATTGAAAGTGATTGGCTAAGACGACATCAGAAGCTTAAGGAAGGGTAAAAGTCATTTAATACAATACGAAATGACATAATCATGAAATACGTGTGAAAATTTTCAAATCTTTCACATTTTTGATTATTTCATTGTAATTGTAATTATGCTATTTGAAGTTTTCGAACATAGACTTCGGGTTGCAGTTGAGCAGAATTGTATTTTAGTTTTATTTAAAAACTTAAATAAATACTTAATCACAACATCAGAAACTTGGGTGCGTTAACATTTTTTTAAACAAACTTCGAATCCACAATATTTAACGACTCTTAATTGTCCGCTAGATAATTAAATGCTATTACCGCAAGTGATTTTTAATTTCTTGTTGAATTCGCTTCTGTGTGAGCTTTGGAGAGTTTGTGTGTGTGTGTTTATTGTTGATTAATTTTTGACAGCTGTCATGTTCAATGAATAAAAGACGTTTATGATTTTATAATTCAAAGGGACATTTCAAAAATAATATTATATTAGTTTTTTTTAATTTTGAAATCTTTTTTATTTTAATTTAAAGTATAATTTCTACTAAACACTCGCATAAATATAAATTAGAGAGTTTTTTTTTGCAAGTGAGAGTAAATTTTGGTTGACAAAATGATAAATTGAGTCATGTTATATACTGTAAAATATGTAATAGAAACAAACCGTTTTTTTTTTATTTAGTTAATATTTTAATTAAGCATTTGTTAAAATTTATTATCGAATCAAATAATATATTGAAATTTTAATTAGAAAATATAACAACAGCAATAAAAGTGGTTTTACGAGTTGCTCGATAAGGAACATTTCTATGTCCACAAATCTTGTTTTGACCATATGCCGAACCTATTCTGTATAATTATTTCCAAAAAAAACATTAAAACAAGTTTCACTTTTTACCGATTTTATTCAGAGAAATACGCAAACATTTTTTCAAACTCAGCCTTATATTGAGTTTCAAGAAAGTTTTAGAAGCTCGGCTAAGCTTATATTTTAAAATTTTAATATATACAAATATTTTGCAATCGCATTTTAAGTTCTTTAATTAAAGTTAAAAAAAAAACTCAACTGTCATTAATAAACGACCTTGGCTTTATGTTGATATATCCATTATATACAAAATGTATATTTGCCTCATGGATATAAGATAACAGATACATGTTTTAGATATACAAATATTTGTTGATAAAATCAACAAAAAAAAAACAACGATTTTTGTTTGTTTTCTTAAGAAAAACGTTTACAGTTTTAGCGACAAAATCTTAAAAAAAAAAAGTTAACAAACAAACGAGATTTTGTTGTCATTTAAACAGAAACGCCGGATTGTGTAAACCTTAAGTTGCCAATAATTCACGTTCTGCATGTTAAGTAATTTGTCTGCCTTGGATTGAACGATTCTGCGCAAAATCGTAAGCCTAGAATATTGCGGTATTTTATTACGGTCCAGGAAATTTTTATTTATGTCGAATTATTTAATTTGTAAGCAACTCACTTATGTAATTTTTCGTTAAATAGTTTTCGTGGTAACAAAAAATATTCCAAAAATTGCATATAACAGTAAATTTTGGTTAATTTTACTAATTTACATTCTAAACGGCTATTGCAAAGATCTAATGGTGTTCTAAATTACTTTTGTTTATTAGTCTGTTGAGTAGAATATTTAAATTATATATATAAATATTATATTTTGTGTCAGGGAGAGGAGTTTTGTTAGTCTCAGGGAGTGAGTATACAACATGTCTGATCACATTCAATAAAACTTGAAAGTATCATTAATAATATAAAGTGGGTGAGTTGGCCATATGTGGTTTAACGTCACACATTTTTAAAATTTTTAGGTGTAATTAGCATTTCTTAAGAGCCCACGTAAAATAGAATGTTTAGAAGCTAAGATTGCTAGTAGAAAAAAGCATTAAAATCTCGTAGATCTATTATAACGCTCTTACAAACTTATTACATGAGAAATATTATTCTCAAATATTTAAATTTTAAAGAAATATTATTTCTTTTCTGATTTCCGAATTGTAAAATGATTTTAATGGGAAGTGCAAAATTTAATTAATTTACTTAACTTTAATTAAATACTTATATCTAATTTTAAACTCATAAATATAGAAAGCAGTACATTCCTTTGTAGAAAGCATTACATAGCACACGCAAAAACAATTATAATAATATTATAATCGCCAGATAAACTACGATAAAGATATAGCTATAGGAATAAACGGGGTAACAGCTCCCAACAGAGCGGAGCACGACCATGGTTGATCTTTCGAAACTTAAAATTGCAAATATTAGATACATTAAAGCTTAAAGTGTTAGCATATCAGTAAAATCAAGATATTACCTGTTACAAAACAACAAATCTTGGCAAGATGGAACCAACAAATATAGAAATAGCAAGTCCGAGATAGTAAAGTTCTACAAATACTTAAGATTTATCATTAGTAAGAGCTATAACATAAAGAAATCATAAGAAAATTTTGTCTATTCATCATGCGAATTACAGCATAAACAAATAGTTATATAGAAAGTTCTGTTTATAAGATCTTTGTATAAGCAGTTGTCATTAAAGCACATATATATATGCAGAAATAATCTGAAATTGCAGAAACAAATTTAGTCTAACATACCAAAACACTGAGTGGTGTGAATGTAGCAATGACAACATTTTTTAGTTATACGATAAAGCATTACAGTAACACACATTAAAACCTCTTGATTGAAACAGGTAGGGCCTATACTCACAGCCGATTAAGACTATACATTTATTAAAATACGAAAAGCGTAACCCTTAGAAATCAGAAGTCTAGGAACACCACGACAATGTTCTACGAACAACAACTAATGATCAACAGGAAAGGAAAAAAGTATTTGGAGAAAATTATTTAAAGGATTCGACCCTTAGTAACCACTGTTGGTGATTCATTAAAAGCATAAAATGGTTACTGAATTAGGTGACCATTTTATTAGATATAGTTTTAAACGGCATATTTTATTACAAAGTGCCACATAGCCCATGTGTTTTTGTTTTCTAGAATTCAAATCTAATTTAGTTTATATCATATATGATGCTATATTATAACTTTTAAGACGAAAGCTGTGAACAAACAAGTCTTGTGAGATTAGGAATGTTAATAAATCTTAATGCTATAAAAAAAAAAACAAATAAATTGCATAATTTTAAAATGACCCCATAAGTTTATATAAGTAGATATTTTTGTAGTTCTAGTAACAATTAAAGGCTTCGTTGAACTTGACATTTGAGGTACACTTCACTTGAATGCATCTCAAGTAGTTATGACGCTCTGCTTTTGATGCAATTAAAAGCACTTAAACTCTAAACTTTAAAGCTGAGATTGTTTTGAAGTATTTCGCACTTATCTGCCCGCTTTCGGAGTTACTTTAATTAAACTTGTGAATTTTTATTTGTTTTAAGTTACAACGTAAAATTGAATGCCTCTTGCGTCTCAGCAATTTTAATTAGTTGAACCGTCAGACTACGACGTTAAACGTAAATTTGCTACCAACTAAATTTTGCTGAGACCGACAATAAAAGCAGCAGCAACAGGTTGGGTGATGGTCGTGAACTGGGTCAATGTCAAGTCGAAATAATGTATACAAATTAGTAAAAACACTAAAACAACTTACACAATACCAAAAGCAATAATATATCTAATTTGTTTTACTGATTTTTGTATCTTGTATCTTTGTACAATTTTATGCTACACAAAGAGTCCGAATCAAAGGGCTACGCCAAACACTCCACAATTATTATGAGTTATGTAGAGCTTTTATTGCTTTTCATAATTTAAATTTATTATTATTTATGTTTTCTTATTTTGTGATTTTATTAAATTATAAAGTTTCCATTATTCTGATATCATTGTTTTTGTTTTGATTAAGATCTTTGAGATATATCAATCGGATTTGTGTTTTGTTAAGCAAATAAAACTGACCTTTGTAACCAAGGCTGACGACGTCTTAAACAAAAGTGTGTCTCACAAAAGTCACACTTATTAAAAATATGAAAAGTTATAATAATTATAATGGAAGTGATAATTAAAAATTTAAAAGCAATAACGAAGTCAGCGGAAGGAAGTGCTCCATTTGAAGGCTTTTACACTTTATATGCAAATAAACAGATTTATAATTCTTTTGAGAAAAACGCTTGGGAAAAAAATTTTAGTTATTCACAAGTTTGCAAAATACATTCTATAAGAATACACATTATATGGTGTATTTTATATAATAAGTATAAGTTATATTAATAGCTGACAATTTTTTATATAAAATAATCTATAATAATTACGATTACAATTTTGATGCAATATATCAGAGAAACATAAATAGTTTAAAGTGCTCCATTGGATACACAACTTTATCATACGCAGCTTGATCACAATTTTTGCAGATTAGATCACTGCTGGCTGCAGTGCATAAAGGACTAACTCTAACCTATAATCTATTACCATTACTATCATCATAGCTTGCTATATATTAATAACCCTGTCCCCCTAACAATTCTGACAAGGCTACATCTCAAACTACAGTGCTGTCCCCTTTCCAAAAATAAGCACCGTGACGCCTTAGAGAAGAATACAAAATAAATTTCAGGAAGCAAAATGTTCCATGTCTAACACTCATTGACTTACGTTAATGATTATCACATAATTAGATGATTCTGCAGGTATTCCAATAAAGATTTTTATAATTATTATACCGAATTTCGGGTATTTATTTTCTGAGCAAATTTTTCCACTACGCTATATGTCGTTCTCGTTTTTTACCTTACCTTACTACCATATCTCGGGTGAATTAACTTTAATCTTTATAACATTTATTACTATTTTTGGTATCTCCAGAAATCTGTAATTGGCACAAACGGTTGGGTATACTAAGCTTTCTTATGGCTTGACTGCAGAATATTGTTTCTGTATAATCATACTTAGTTTTCAATTCTAGAGATATACTATATATATGTGAGCCTTGTATTCACTCATCTTTTCTAAATTCTGTCAAAAAAAAGTCCACTCTAATTATCGATTATAAAAGACACTAACGACAATTTTAAAGTCGTTATTGAGAAGATTTATAACACTCTAATTTTTTTTTAATCGTGTTCAAAACCAGGGTCAGTTTCATGTCAATTTCTTGAGGGAATCTTGTTTTAGATTATTGTTCTAACATTGAAAACCATGCCTTCGAGCCGAACAGATGTATTTGTATTATATATTTTTATTATATTATTATAATATTTTCAATTGAATAGGAATGAAGAAATGTCCTGTTCGAAGCATTATTAAAAATGGAAGGTTGCATAGATTGCAGCTATTAATTCTCTCATAAGTATACTCCTAGATATCCTATTTGCTTCTCAATATGCTAATTATTATTTTTCCTTTTTTAATCACTGATGCTGTTATTGTTGTGTTTATTGTATTTTAAATTAAATTTGATCTATTAATTACAAATAGGATCATACGCAAGTATTAATTTAATTGAGTTCAAATTAAGTATGGCTACGGGATTCTAAGAAAAACAGAAATAAGGACAAATCAATAGTTTAAGTCCTTAATAGAAGGCTTAAACTTAATAAGCCCTTAACAGAGGGCTTAAACAATTGGTTTGTCTTTATTTCTGTTTTTCCTAGAATCTCGTACCAAAACTTCATTTACTATAAAGATGCATAAATGTTTTCTAGCCTTCAGAAGTAAATTCCAGGACTGTTTCAATAATTTCTTCTAAGGTCTGCATAGAATGTGATCAATTTACTTAAATTTCTAAATCAATACTTATGTATATATATAGATATATATAGTATATTTATATATGTATATAGATATATATAGCATAGTTCAGAATATTAACATTAAAGTTTCATACATTCAAAAAATAATTAATAATTAATAAAAAATAATTGTTTTCAAATATAATTTCTATTTATTTAATAATGATAGTTCAGACCCGGTTTTTACTAACAAAATGAGAAGAAGATATGTACAACTTAGGATTAACTTTTACTTTATTATTTTATGAAAAAAATGCATTGTCGTATGTCCATTTACTTTTTGTTTTTATACTTTCCATCACACGAGTATAACGGCAAATCCTCTCAAAACTTTACAAATTGAGTTCATGGACCTCTCCGTATTGTAAAAATAAAAATATTGTTATAAAAATATTTACATAAGCAAATGTAAATAAATTATTATTTCGAAAATATATTAAAAATGTCATTTAATATAAAACAATGAAATATTAATATTAATTTATGGCTTTTATCACAATTCATTGTAAATAACTAATTAATTAATTAATTCAATTAATTAAAATGTTTCAATTGTCTATCATTAATAGAAATAAAAACACATAATTCATTGCTACGTCATTAATTAATATTAATAAGTGAAACCAGCATTTGATTGTTATATGCAATATATGTAATTCAATTTCATGTAATAATTTTTTTTTAATTATTTTAATATTATTTATATAAAATATATTATGCAAAAACAAAATTTTATAAAAAGCTTTTCTTCTTCTCTCTCTCTTGCAGTTGCCGCCACGGTTAATGAAAATAGCATTCATAGTTTGTCTGATTGTGGTACTCCTTTCACACACCAGCGACAGTGCACAGAGTAAGTAATATTTTCCCCTACTAAAAAACATACAAAAAACTTAGGGGGCACCCGGATTTGAACCAGGGACCCTTCGAACTGCAGTCGAATGCTCTACCCCTGAGCTATACCCCCTGCTTATAAGCTGTAGACAAAATATGATATATAAGTATAAGTTACGAAGATGCAAGATCAGCTTAAGGACTTATGGGGCTCCATTAATGAATAAAAAAGAATTTAAAAATTTAATTAAATCCATTAGATAATGTACATATAAAACATAGCCAATTCAGTTGAAACAAATTTTTTTTTTTGTATATTTTATGGAGAAAAAAGCATTAAAGCGTGGGTGTTGCAAGTTAGTAGCTTTTTTACAATTTGAAAAGGCCAAAGTTTATCACAAACCGAGCGATCATACGCAGAGTCGAGGCTTTAAAAATATTATTGTTAATCGCATTAAAAAATCAATATTCAAAAGAAATATTATTTTATTGCTTTAATGCAAAATGTTTTGCAATTTATGTGATTTACATTACTCATTTGTATTTTTAGCAATAAAAAAATAGAAATCATTGAAGACATGGGATTACTATTGGAAATGTACTTCCAACAATAACATTGCTAAAAGTATAAATACAACCAAGTATTAATTGTTTTTAAAATAAATTTATCAGTTAGATACAGTGAACATAGAACAAGTGTATAATATACAACATATACGTATGTATCTTTTTTCCATTGTGCCTATCAGTAAAACATTCAATGTACAAATGAGTTGAGATAAATTGATATTCATTCAGTGAAATTATTGTATATCAATATATATCAAAGATAAAAATTAAAAAAAAAAATAAGAAAACAAAACGTTTAGATCAGTGTTTCCCAACCATTTTTGTGGTACACGTATGCACCACCTATGAGCTTTTCCAGACGTCTTGTCTCTTACCGTATTTTAATATGATAACAGCTAACATGGCAACAGAAGTTATAGCTTCTATATTTTTTGTTGTATGCACTCATAAAGTTTTGCTATAACACAGTTCAAAGGTTCAAGTCTCACTGCGCCCTTAGCATATTTTGATGAAATATCGATTAACATGGCAACAGAAGCTCTGACTTTCTTTACTTGTAAAATATATTTCTTACAATCTTGTCAAAACTAAATCCGAACATCATAGAACCTTTATCCATCCGTGAATATTTTTCCCATAGATCATAGATGAAACAGTTGAAGGACACAAGAAATTAACATAGTTATATTATAGCAATTTCGGACTGTCCAATAAGGAACCTAATTAACTCCTTTCAAAAAAAGCTGATTAAGCCTGAAAATAAAAAATACTTGAAAATTGAAAAAATCTGATGGAAGTAATTATGAAGGATGTTTCTAATTTATTTTACTGGAAGGAAATTCTGTTATGACTGAGACAGTTCTTGGGCTGCTTCGGATATTGGATATCAAATATCCATCGACAGTGGGCTTAGAAAACATCTACTATTGATCCCTATTGAACCCACCGTTTACTTAATTTGCCATCAACAAAATTAAGACTTCTGTTGTTTATTTATATATAATCATAAACATTTGATATGTTATTAATTGTAATGAACCTATAAACGACAGCTAGAAACTCACTTCTTGAAGGCTATAAGAATCGTTTTCATCCTTAACGTTTTTATAGACTACTACTCGGTGTGGGTCAAATTAATATTTACAATAATTCTCCAATATGCACTGTGAATGCACTTGTTTAAGAAATTCGATAAATTCAGCATTCTTGAGTCCGCTTCTTCTGTGTGTGATCTATCGATTCTCCGGTTCTTTTTTCATTCTACCGTTTTGCGTAAGAAATCCCATTCATTAGGCGGGCTCCAAACAACTTAGTCAAGCTATACAGTACATTGTACTCTGATAAACAGATGTGAGTCCCATTGTGGAATAACTGCTAACTAAAGCAGCGCTATAGTAAACGAACTCTAAAATTGTCATGATCGAGTTTTAAGGGACCCATAAACTTTTCTAAGTATTTTTCATTCAAAACTGCATACCTGATAACAGTCTGGAAAATAGAACATTGATATATTGCATATCAACGTTTTATATATTTTAAATTTAATATCTCTTGTTAATAGATTTTTCTTTAAAAGCTTAAGATTTGTATAGTACGTTTATTAAGTTGAAGTAATCAAATCAAATTTATGCGGATGATTCATTGTGCAAGAGAATGAGACGTCTTAACACCTGTATTCTTGTAGTTATTAAGAAGTATATTTACTTTTCATACAAGTTTATGTTTATTCCACAAAACGTGACTTGAGGCAATACGTTGGATTGTTGTAGATTTGCCATCTTGGAAGCCACATCACATTTATTCAAAATCAATAAATAGATAAAATTATTGTATAGTGAAAATGAAAGTGTTCATCTAAAAATTTGATTGTAGTAAATTTATCGAATGTCTTGATAATTCACTAAATCATCTACGCCAAACTGTCGATTCATTCAAACACAATATTGGTGAAATGTTTATACACAATATATTAGTGGTTTATCATATTTTCCATATACGAGGGACCATCATCAGTACCTTTCAATCGAATCTACTGACTTCTGTCAGAATTTTATAATAAAGAATGCTTATTATAACAAAAAGTTATTTTTGTTAGCAAATGTAGATCATATAAATAGAACACAAGCAAGCCTATGAATAACCTGCTAAGCAAATATAAGCTCATTAGCTTGCTGAAGATCCCTGAACTTTACATAAAAAAATAATGTAGAATACTGACATTAAAACATAATTCCTAAAACAAAATCTCTAGAATAACATCCATTTTTTCCGTTCAGTTACTCTTTGATAGGTTAACGTAGAATTTTTTTAAAAATTCTATTCTATATCTAAAATGACTTTTAGATATATAAAATCATTAATCAAAGCAAAAGTTGCTTTTCAAATCTAATTGTTAATGTTTTAACAGTTGTTATGGTGATGATGCATTGAAGATAATCATTATGATATTGTAGGTGTCTGCGTCATGATGACCTAAATATTTTTACATTTGCATGATTAAAGTATCAATCACGTTTTTTATTTTTATTTTTTTCTACTTAAAATGTTAATTATATCTTCCAAAGAAGATCGAACAACAAAGAAACTTGAAGTGAGGCATCTGTGACAGCATTTAAATGCCAATTTTCAGGCAACAAAAAAGGAAAAATTAATTTCAATTTTACTTAAAAAATCATCTTCATTATGTTTTTTAAGAAATAATAAAAAATCGTGCAAGCAATTACTTGGTTAAAAGGCTTCTAGTCATTGCCGTTGCAGTTGCATTTCCATTCCGAACCACAATTACAGCTGCCAATTACTGGAGAGGCTTCAGAGAACACCACAGCAACGTGAAGCTCATAAATTGAGCATATCTAAGTATTTTAATCACAAATTGCGGCACGTTTCGGTTTGATAGCCTAATTTGTCAATACAATAAAAAATAATAAAATATATTCAAATAATAACAAAAAAACGTTTAAGCAAATTTATTATCTTAATCCCGCCAATCACTTACATTTCGACGGCTCAATATCGATTTGAGTCGGTTTATGTTGAAGTTTGATTAATGATGTTACCCAAAACTGCTGATGGCAGTGAAAAATTGCGGAAGTTGTTGATTTATCTTGTTATTTCCATAAAAAAAATTCGAACATTTTGATATCCATTAAAAATCTCAAATAATTTTGCAATTACAACCAGTAATAATGAAGGTTAAGTGGCAGCTGTTCGGTGTTAATGTTACTAGGGCGTTGGCATTACTTACTGCATTACTCTCTTCCTTAAATAAATAGAATATCAATATTTATTGGTTTTATTGTTCTTAATTATAGTAATGAAAATATTTTAATAAATTATAGCAAAAACGCGCAGAAGATTACGTCGTCCTACCACAGCGCCTGCGACTAGCGAATCAGGGTCGAGCACAAACTTAGTTGCAGCAAAAAGGGCCAAATCCACAGAGGCACCTGCCAATGATGTCGTAGATCAACAGCCACAATCTTCTACAAGAAGTGTCACACGTACGCGTTTGCGGTCTAAGTCAAAGTTACGTGGTAGTGCTGCAGCAGCAGCTGGCGGTACTGCTTTGATAGCCAGTGGTTCATCGTTGAAAGGCAAAAAAACTAAAATAGACGATGGTGGCAAAAAAATTGTCTGCTATTACACGAATTGGTCACAATATCGCCCGAAGATCGGCAAATTTATCCCTGAAGATATACCAGCTGATCTCTGTACACACATAATCTTTGCTTTCGGTTGGTTGAAGAAGGGTAAATTGAGCTCTTATGAATCGAACGATGAAACTAAAGACACTGTACCCGGTCTATATGAACGTATAATGACACTGAAAAAAGTCAATCCTAAATTGAAGGTAATTGCTTCTACATTTTATTTTAATAGGAAATATTCAATTTTATTTTCTCTTTCCACTAATTCCTGACAGATCTTACTTGCTTTGGGTGGCTGGTCATTTGGCACACAAAAGTTCAAGGAATTGTCTGCTACACGTTATACACGTCAGACCTTCATTTACTCCGCCATACCATTCTTGCGTAAACGTGGTTTTGATGGTCTTGATTTGGATTGGGAATATCCTAAGGGCTCTGATGACAAAAAGAACTTCGTACTTTTACTTAAAGAATTGCGTGAAGCATTTGAAGCTGAAGCTCAAGAATTGAAAACGACACGTTTGCTCTTGTCTGCTGCTGTCCCAGTAGGTCCGGACAATGTACGCGGTGGTTATGATGTACCAGCTGTAGCTAGTTATCTTGATTTCATTAATTTGATGGCATACGATTTTCATGGAAAATGGGAACGTGAAACAGGACACAATGCACCACTGTATGCACCATCAACTGATTCCGAATGGCGTAAACAATTGTCTGTAGATAATGCAGCTAGCATGTGGGTTAAAATGGGCGCACCAAAGGAGAAGTTGATTATTGGTATGTATGGTATATAGTTTCTGTCATATAACAAACCAAATAACCAATTATTTACTTTATAGGTATGCCAACATATGGACGTTCATTTACTTTGGCAAACACTGAAAAACATGGTCCCAACGCTCCTGCTACTGGTGGTGGTCGTGAAGGTATTTACACTAAAGAAGGCGGATTTTTGGCGTATTACGAAATTTGTGAAATGTTGTTGAATGGCGCTGTCTATGTATGGGATGATGAAATGAAAGTACCGTACATGGTTGATGGAGATCAGGTAACTTCAACTCAATATATTACATATGCATATTTTTGGAATATGATATATATATATATGTTCTTGAAATCATTTTATTTAATTATTCTACTCTGAGTGATTATTTCCACTTACTCAAACATCTCCCTGTATTCTTTAAATCATTTAAATTTTTAAAATGGTGTTTACTAATCCGTCCATAAAATTTCAATTTCTTCAACTATCTCCATATGTAGTTCCCTAACAACTTGACATAAAAGTGGGAGATAATTATTTGTTTAAATATTCAAAAAATAATCTGAGAATATTATTATATTAATCCAGCTACAGTATAATTTAAAAACCCTCTATTTTTCCTGAAATTATACATATGTAACTAATAATAATAATTCTTTTAGTGGGTCGGTTTCGATGATGAACGCGCCATACGTTACAAAATGAACTGGATTAAAACAAATGGCTTCGGTGGTGCCATGGTGTGGACCATTGATATGGACGATTTCAAAGGCGAGGTTTGCGGTGGAAAAGTTAAATATCCCTTAATTGGTGCTATGCGCGAAGAATTATTAGGTATTTCTCGAGGCAAGGAAGCTAAGGATGTGAACTGGACCGCAGTAGCTGCTACATTTGAAGATTTGGAAGAAGTATGTTTCTTCTCAATGAAAATATAAATTCAATTTTCTAATTGTTCACATATTACTTTATATTCTTTTTAATAGGTTGAGAAACCGGAACCAATCAAAATTTCTGTTGAAGAAATCCTTAACAAAGTACGCAAACCATCGAAAAAACAGAAAATCAAACATGGCTTGCTTGCTACAGAACAAAATTGTAAGTTATTGGCAACTGTAACTCATTACATACATTACTAATGAAAAATTCTTTATAGCACGTCCTGCACAAGTTTTCTGCTACCTTACAAGCTGGTCAGCTAAACGGCCCGGTGCTGGTAAATTTGATGCTTCAAACATCAATCCAAAACTATGCACACATTTAGTCTATGCCTTTGCAACGTTAAAGGATCACAAGTTAACGGAAGCTTCTGATGACGATCCAGAGAACTATGAAGCCCTCATAGCGTTACGTGAAGAAAACCCAGACTTGCAAATCTTATTGGCTATTGGTGGTTGGGCATTTGGCTCAACACCGTTCAAAGAGTTGACATCAAATGTCTTCCGCATGAATCAGTTTGTTTATGAGGCAATTGACTTTTTGCGTGATTATAAATTCAATGGATTAGATGTTGACTGGGAGTATCCAAGAGGTGCAGACGATCGTGCTGCATATGTTAATTTATTACGTGAATTGCGTGTAGCTTTTGAGGGTGAGGCAAAATCATCAGGACAACCACGTTTATTATTAACAGCCGCTGTACCAGCATCATTTGAAGCAATCGCTGCTGGCTATGATGTACCTGAAATATCGAAATACCTTGATTTTATTAATGTTATGACCTATGACTTCCATGGTCAATGGGAACGTACAGTTGGACACAATTCTCCGCTTTTCTCTTTAGAAACCACAACAAGTTATCAAAAGAAATTGACAGTGGATTACAGCGCACGTGAATGGGTTAAACAAGGTGCACCAAAAGAGAAGCTTCTCATTGGTATGCCCACTTATGGACGAACATTCGAATTGGTTAATGAAACACAGTTTGATATTGGGGCGCCAGCATCAGATGGTGGTAGACCAGGCAAATTTACAAATGAATCAGGTTTCTTAAGTTATTATGAAGTGTGTACTTTCCTTGCTGCTGAGAATACTACTCTGGTATGGGATTCCGAACAACAAGTACCATTCGCTTATAGAGCAAATCAATGGGTTGGTTTTGATGATGAACGTTCACTGAAAACAAAGGTTAGATATAAATTCATAAAAATCATATATTTATATATTAACTAATGAAACTATATATTTTGAATAATTTTTTGAATAACAATTTTATATTTCGCTTAGATGGAATGGCTTAAAGAACAAGGATTTGGTGGAATTATGGTTTGGTCCATTGATATGGATGATTTTTCAGGACGTTGTGGTGGTGGCAAATATCCACTGTTGAATTCGCTAAACGATGAGTTGAAAGGATATAAAGTGGAATTAGAATTTGATGGACCTTATGAAACGCGTGGACCACGTGGTGCTTATACTACTAAAAATCGTAAGTAAAATACATATACATAGATCTTATATATGGAAAATGTATTAACGTTCTTAATACGACATATTCCATTAATTAATTATAGCGTAGGATAAAGTCGTATTAGTAGGAAAGAATCGACAAGTACTCTTTGACCTTTTGTAGCTATCCTATAAGTTGTCAAAATTTTAGTTTTTTGATTAAAAAATGTTGAAAAGTAAAAATTGTGTAAACATTGCTTCATCTATCCAAACAGTAAATATTGTACGATCCCAATTCCTAGATATTGGGTCTAGATATTAGGTTAGTTTCTGTTAACCTGGCTGATTATTAACCACAAATCAGCCTACTGATGATACCAGATGGAGCAAGACCTCTATATAGATTTGTAGTAGTCAATATGTGGGATATCTTGCATATTTTAAGTACTTTAGTTGGTACTTCAATCTAGCTTTCCTAGTATTTTTTACAGCATCCATATATACTACTTTTATTAATGATAAAATTTTTAATTTTAGCTCACGAGGTTACTTGCGAAGAGGAAGACGGTCATATAAGCTATCACAAGGATTGGAATGACTGCACACATTACTTCATGTGCGAAGGAGAACGTAAACACCACATGCCATGTCCCGCCAACTTAGTGTTCAATCCAAAGGAAAATGTGTGCGATTGGCCCGAAAACGTAGAGGGTTGCCACGAACCAACAGAAGCTCCAGCCTAAGCTTAAACTTATCTTACAAATTTAATTTAAAAATTGTTAAATTTTTTCTTTTCGTAGTTTTTAAAATTCCCTAACTCTTAAGTTTCAGAACTATTGACAAAACGAAACTGCCAATTAACTAATTTTAAATTCGCATAGGCACTTCAAAAGTGTTTTTGAAAAATACTCACAATCGTACGTTAAAAGGATTTTTGTCTTCTTTTTATGCAGAAAAATATCTTTTTAAGTTCTTAGCTTGTTAAGTAGTTTTACGTTTACAGTTAAACCTAACAAGGCGTTGTTACTGAAATATTTTTTTACGTTTACTGCCAATTTGATGCCTTAACGAAATATTTTGAAAAATTTTACTACTCATCCTTCGACTCTAAAATTCAAAAAGGCTATTTTTTCCGAGCTATTTTGCTATTTTCCTTAAAATTTCTTGCTCAAACAAAAAATATATGAAATCAATTTATTGTACTTTTATATATGAAACTGTGATAATCATTAAAGAATAACAAAATTACTTTGTTCAACTTTGAAAATTAAAATTCCTCCTGCATTTCGCTCCTCTCATGCACTGCCTCCTTCCTCTTTCAAAGTTTATAAACTTTCTTACTTTGTAATTTTTCAAAAACAATTTTATATCGAATTATCTTTTTTAATATTAAAAATTGTATTGTATTATAGAATTATGTATAGTTAATAAATAAATAAATAAAAACTAATTAAAATTTACTGTGCGTCTTCATTTCGATATGGGAATCAGGGAATTAACGGAAGACTACATAGATAAAGTTGGGTATAATAGGGTTACTTTTTATATTTTGAACCTTGGCAACACTGATTGTTGTCAGAGTAAAACTAAATAAAATGGTCAATTCCGAATGATATACAAACATTTTTTTACCCGAAGTCTTTAGTGAAATACGGAAAAAAACAAGCGCCGTCAGATCATTCTCTATCTCCAACAAGGCAATGCGAGTGTTTACATATCTCATCTAACGGTCTAACAACTGACTATCTGACTATTTGAACAATCATATAGTTATTCATGAATAATGAATCTGCATCGAATTCTACACAGACCACCAACAGACACAGTCGTATTTCTCTAAGGCTTTTGTTTTTATATGTACCTTTCATAATCATTTATAAATTTACATAGTAAGGGTTGCTTTCACACTTGCATTCCTGATTCAAAATTAATCCACATCACTTTAATCATTTGTTTTTCTTACACTCTTTTATGAACCTTTCAATATCAGTTCTGATAGATTTACAGGGTCTATCCACTTAGTAATAATTGCTTTCATATATGCATTCCTGATTCGAGATTAATTCACATCACTTTAATCAATTTTTTTATTCTCTTCTATGAACTTTCCAATATCAGTTGAACTATAATATATGAACTATATGAATATATGAACTATGAATGTAGATTTTTTATACTATTAAAAATAAAGAGAAATTATTATTTGATTAGTTCATGTTCACGTTGAGTCCTTTTCGAGTTAGTGCATCTGGGCACTTTTACTCATTGATAGTTGGGGAATTTCTGCAGACTCCCAACCTTCTCACTGACTAATTTATGTATGCTTCAAAAGCTTCGTGATTATTCTATGACTGATCTGCGTACTCTTTTGATTATTTATTTAGACAATTTATTATAATATTTATAGCTTTAAGAACCGAAATTATCACGAAGTTACTTCCAACCAAGCGCAATGCCATTGTATATGCAAAAACTCCAAATATGAGGAAATCAATGAATATACAGTTGTATGTGTATGTATATCAATTACACTTCCCAGAGTAAGCAAAGCTTAAAGATTTTTTTTATTTATCGGGATAAAAGCTTTTAGTTTGAAATTGTTGGCAGTATTTTGATATTGCTCTGAGAATGATCAAAAGTAGGACAGACACAATTTACTGTTTATTGCAAAAGTGGTTGGTAATTTTATAAGTACATGCATGTGAAAAAAGCAAATATAATTCTCATGAACTTATAAGTCGCTCATATTTATAATGAAACATAAAACCGCATTTGTTATCGTTGATCTCTCCTCAGTCGTTGAGTTACACTTTTTTCTTTTACTAAAAGTTTCCGCAGGGAGGGTCAACGTGAAGTCTATATCCGAGGCTTATAATTTTTTGAGATGTCTGATCGTAAGATTGGGCTGAAATTAATACATCAATTTTATTTTTGATAAGTCATAGATGCAATAAATGTCTAATGTTACCGTTTATTTTTTAACAGTCAGAAATCTGTAGACGCATTATCGGAACCCATATGCATCCTTACTGCGTAATGCATTTTCGGGGTCATTCATTAATTATTTATTAAAAATTCTAAAAGGCTTTATCGAACTCCATAGTTCAAAAAGGGTCTCAAATACATTATTAATATAATTGTGCACACAAACTTATCAGAACATTTCTCTGAAACGTATCCCAAAAGCTCTATGGTATATCAGAAATGAAGACTTGAGAGTTTGGTTGAACTGGAATTTGTTGATTCTTTGAATGGTCTCACTAATTCAGAATTACATCAAGGAAATATGTATGCTCAGTTTTGAACTATACTACTGTAAATTATCCTGAATAACTTTTTATTAGAATTCAACGGAGCTCTTGTTGCAATGGATCAGCCAAGTGGCTACAGACACTATTGTGTAAAAGTGATGTAGACAATAACTCGCGTTACATCGAAGACGAGAAGCACACATACTTATGTGTAAATATTTAATTAATATTTTAAATATATAAAGAAGTAGTGATATGTTGTTAAAAAACAACATATTAAAATCTTAATCAACTCTAAAGTTAACTGTGCTTTGACCACAATAGATCTTTTGTACATATGCCTTTGCAATATTGATATACTATATGTTAGCAAAGTCTGATGCTTGAAATTCCAGAGCTTATATGCAGACATAACTATGGCACCTAAGTAGTAAAGATAGTTATAAAGATATTATATCTAACTTTAAACTATCGACTACATGTGTATGACATTGAAAATTTCTGGACACCTTTTAAATGTCTGCAATACGTCCAAAAAGATATATAAGCGGTGTTTTCTCTTCTGAACTACAAATGGATTTTTTCAATCCATATTTATCGAATGGTTATTTCTAAATTTAAAGTAGTGATATGATATCATATAATGATGACGTGTTTATATATAATGATGTCTTTAACACAAAGATCATTCACTCTTAAAGAAGAAAAAAATTATATACCACATTAACGATTAGTTAGCTAGAAATATTACCATATTACTTCAAAGAGTGATCAAGCAATCCGACTTTAGAGCAGATCGAATAAAATAGTAGAAATATTTAGTTTAAGTATGCAAGCATTCTTGACAACATTATCACAATGATCAAAAATAGAATAAACACATTTAATACTACTACTTGGTACAAAATTGGTTGGAAGTTCTTCACAAGCATACATAACTGATTATATATAATATCGAATATATTTCCAATGAACTTATAAACTGCTTATGTTCATAATAAAACAGAGAACTAGATAACATTGCTTTGATTCCTCTTCAGACGTTGAATAAGTCTTTTAACTTTTAGCAAAAGTTTCCGCGGAGAGGACCAAAGTCTCCGAGGCTAAGTTTTTGAACTGCCTAGTCGCAAGACTGGGCTATAGTTAATACATCTACTACATCAATGGCAGAAGTTACAGATCATTGTCATAATTCTTCAGTATTAGATTGTAAGAATTACGCTAAGGATATGTATGTGATGTTTTATTATTCAAGTTGTTAATTAAAATTGCTGAAAATCTATTTTTTTGTTGAATAAATTAAAGCTATAGAACATTGGAGATCAGTGTCATGACGTTTTGACTTTTAAATTTCCAGAATTATGATCACGATTATTGGAATATACCTGTAGATCACACTTGCGAAATGCATTTCTTAGGTGTCAAGATGTCAATAACCAGTTTTTGGATACCCAACATTATTATTATTATTACAGACAGTTATTAATTGAAAATTTTCTAAATCTTTTTCGTTCTCCGATTTAATTGAGAAAATACGTCGAACATAGTATTGAAATTAATTTAACTGTGAAGTAAATATAATATAATCTATAGTAAATATCGAATAAATAGAATCCAATATAAAATGAAATGAGAATTGAAATGTTATTTAATAATGCAATATGCAGTAACTATAAGTCTGCAAAATAAACCATTTGAATTCAATTAGACTTTGAGAATTTGAAGTCCAAAAATATAATATATTCAATAAATTATTACTATGTATTTCATATGTTTTATTTAATATGGATTTATTTATAATTTCCAATATCAAAATAAGTAGTGATAAATTATATTAATACATACATATATCTTTAAATATTTTTTTTATAAAATAGCACATTATTTCCTATCTAAAACTAGGAGAAGAACAATTATAGGAAGATGTGATTAAACCTGCTATATAAAACGAAATTAAAATACAGAAACCTCCATATCGTATGCTTGAACAGGTACAAATCGAATCTAACTCTTGATTTATCAATATGTTCTATATTGGCAGAGACAGCGTAAAAACCACCACTACATTTCGAATACATTTCCTCTATCTGCAAAAATCCAAGCATTATTTGTTCAACAATTTCTCCCTATATCACGACAGCAAAACTGCATATAAGCACCCATTATGTTCCCACCAATGAAGTTTTCATTAAGAAAAGATATTATCTTGTTCCCACTACCGACTCAACAGCAACAACTCCCCTCTTACGAGTGATAGATAGAGCGCTTACTAATTACTTATTTACTACTCAGTGAATGTATTCATTTTGGCCCAACCTTTCGGTTAGGCGCAACAAAAAATTCATTTTAGACTCATTAAATTGCTCCTCTCCACGGAAATCTTTAGTAAAAGGCGAAAGATTTATTCGACAACTGAAGAGAAGCCAGAGTAACTACAAACACTTTTCACGTGAATTTTAAACAAACCCAATTAACAAGTCGATGAGAATTATATTTGTGTCTCACTATATATGCTATCTTCAACCACCACATCGTACAAACAACATAATACGTGTACCCTACTTTTAGCAATAACGACATTACTGTAGCATTTAACATAACATATACTTATTTGTACATGGAATGATTATTTATTAATAATAATTATTTACTAATAATGAATACTATTGTTAAATGTATTATATGGAAAATATTTTAAAAATAGAGTAAAACACGAAAAAAATTTGAAATGTTTTTTACGAATTATGATCAATAATGTGTATAAAATATGATGTATTCAGCACATAGTAAGTACTACGTACCAACTTAGATATGCAGTAAATTTGTCAACTGTCATATAAAAACAGTTTAAGTGCAAAAGCCTTAAGCAATAATTGTTTGTCTTTGAGAACCAACGAGGGAGGGGTGGATTATGTGTTTTGTGTTGTTATTTTTTCCGGTGCTGTGATTAGGTTTATCGTATTTTTACAATACTAAAACTAAATTATTTAAGAATTGCGAACTATTTCACATACGAGTATATTGTCTCTGAAGTGTAACATTAACATACATACATATATGTATACAGCAAATAGCTTTATTGTGCAGATAAAGGAAATATATATTTTTAAATTAATCGATCTAATATACACACTTTCATACATCCATATGTATGTGTTGTCAAATATGTATTTATATATTACTTACATTTTAAATCATACATTATACATACATACAGTCAATCTTCCATAATTCGAAGTACCATTTCGCAAAGAAAAGGTTCGATTTATAAAGACTTCAAGTTAAAGAATTTTTTTGTTATTGTGATTTGCTTTCTAAAATCTGTTGCACTCTATTAAGTTCCGAGTTATAGAAGTTTAAGTTATGAAAGCTTGACAGTGTATACATTTTTTTAGTATTCGTATTAAAATTTTATTATTAATGAATGCAATGTTTTGTTTTTAAGAAAATAATAGCATAATCCAATACAAATACATTTTACATTGTTATTGTCAATAATATCAATATATGTAATCTACATAGTACTATTATATACTGCAATTAAGAAAGTAAAACAGTGTAGACTCTATTAAAGTATTTGGAGACAACACCCTTCGCCAAAGACGTTGTGGGATATACTTCATGTGTGAATTGAATATTTACATATGCCAATGTAACTCGTTAGTAGACATTGTTACAACCATTTGACCCAAGAATGAAATTTTTGATATTTTTCAATTTGACCAGTTGTCTGAAAAACATGAAATAGCAGCAGTGCAGTGCTATTCAAAGCTTTGAATACACATACACGTCTATTAAAACACATAAATGTTTGAACTCATATACCGCATCTTTCAGATAGCGCATGAAAAAAGAAGTAATAAGTTCAGAGTTGCCATGGCACTAAAATAATAATTTAAATAACACTTGAAATTCATTAAACTTGCTAGAGTGTACAGTTTATAGTTATTTTTGCAGATATTTTAATAATGTGTATATTATATGTGTACATAAATATCTAAAATTTATGTAGTAAATTTTTTTTTAATTTGAAATTAAATGTATTTCATCATTTTTTTAAATATGTATGTATATTAATTTAGATTTTGTAAATATGACTGATATATAATTAGTTAATACTCGTAGAAATTAATTGATAATTGTTGGCTTATAACGCGTTATAAAAATACTCTAACAGCATATATTATATTATATATATATATTATTACATATATTATTACATATATATATTATTAGAGCACACATACATATCGTGGATATTTTTGTACAGATATGATATGTATAAATAAACACATAGAGATATATAAAATGTAAAATAAAAGTGCTTTTTATTATTGAAGCTTGTAGCATTAATTTAGGTTATTAATATAATAAACAGAATCAGTCTTTTTTCAAATATACCGGAAGATGGCAATCATACAATTTTGACAGAACTCATGGCATGAATTAATATAAAGCATGAGCAAATATTAAATAAATTATTAAACAATTTATATAAACATATGTATGTGCATGTTAATATATAAAATACAAGTTGTTCAAAATGTATAGTAAAAGAAATATGCATAATAATATATTAATAGTTAATAGAATATTAATATGTATTAAATAAATAAACCTCTCTCATTTGTATGCAAAACTATATGAATTTATTATCAAATATTGCAAAACTACCAATATTTATGTTATTAATATTATAAGAGAATTTAATTATAATTATTCTAATATATACATATGTACACATATGTAATTATATAAATATATAAATATTTATACTATTAATAATAAATTGAGTTTCATCAAATTATCAAAAAAATCAATTAAATTAAAACTTTAATACTATTAAATAATAAATAAATTGTGATATTAAACATAACAATTATCACTACTAATTTTTATATATGAAAACTAAATGTTACTAATTAATTTATTTATACATTTGATTAAATGTCAGAACCAACCACAAACAACAACAACAACCATAATATTATAAACAATGAAAATATTTTCTGATTATAAGCATGCATACCTCATCAAACATTCCCGTTTGTACTGTGAAATAAATTTAAAGAGCACACAACATACATAACAACACACATATGAGGAATTGCGGTGGTTGTTTTACTACAGATGTTTGTGTTCTATATGATAGATATTATTTTTGACACAATTTATATTTATAATTCTCAGCGGGTATGAAATATTTTTGAATGACATGTTGTAAATTTGAGTGAATAGTTATCGCTTCTCGGCCTTATGGCTAAGATCAAAGTGTAGTATCTGTTCTTATCAGCTTAACATCTGATAGATCCTCCATCGGAGGACAACAAATGTTAAACTGATTTTTGGAAACAGGCGGAGTGTTTAGGAGCTTGCTCCACCTCTGCCGCGGGTTGGCCCGGTATTGCAGTACCGCCGGGATTTCGGCCCAATTATTAATACATTCAAATTTTAACTTAAGTAGAATAAAAGTGAGATGTGGGGGGGACATCAAAGTGTTAGTGATTTGTGTGTTATCTTTGCATAGTCACGGAAGTATAAGAAAATTAATTTGTATGTGTCTAAAGTTTATGTAAAATTGAGTATTTTTGTTGTAGCAGAATAGGCAGGTTGACAATTTATTTGACACAAATTCGAAGAATGCATTTAATATGTACCCTTAGCATATTTGTTGAACATAAATTATATATAACCCTAAACAAATTTATGCTATATTTCAGCTAAATAAATTTATGAAAGAATACTAAAATTTTCTTATACAGACCGTTGATTATGTGAATATATGCTTTTATTTTATTATCATTTAATTTGCATTTGCGATTAAGCATATTTAGAAGTTAAAAACTATATTCCTTTTTATATTATATTTGATTGTTGGTATGGGAATAATAACTCAAAATGGTTAATAATTTAACCTATTTTCTGTAATCGTAATTAACTCTTATTAAGTTTTATTAATTTCTTCATCTAATTTTAAAATATATGAACTATTAGATTTAACATAATTCAAGTCCTTGTCAGTACCTGGGAAAATATTAGTATATTCTTCCTCAAAACTTGATGGTTCTAAAAGCCCAATGTCATCTTTCAGTAACATGTTTTGGTTTGATCTGCTCTATCAAAAGAAAAAGAGGCTATATATTAAGATAATCCGAGGAATTGATTATTGTTCTGTCAGGCGCCTATAATATTTGTTGCGTACTTTTTAAGACAACCTGATTGGTTCTCTTGAGGGCTCGACCAAAAAAACTTGGGACCTGTCAGGGCTAAAAAAAAATTAAGACTCTGATCTGGCATCGCAATGGACCTTAATGATCTACGCGTGGCCTTTTTGATGTACTAGCATAACCTAATCTTAAAACAACCTATTAGCAGCACTGACGAAGCTTTTATTTGGAAATCGTATCTCGATTCTTTATATAATTGCTGATATGAGTTACTTAGGATATTAAAACACGTACGAGTAGACAGTTTTCTTACAACTGGTGGAATTTAGGAGTAATTCTACAGGAGTATGAAAGCTTTCTAAAGTACGTAAATAAAATCCTGAGTTTTACAAATAGCTTAACGTTTAAATATAGTCTCTAGCGGTGTTCTCATTATTGGTATTTCCGCTCCTATTTGGTATATCTGTTTGATCCACATGTAGACCCATTTACGAATCATAAAATAAATTTTTTACTTCATTCACAAAAGTTTGTAAAAATTTTAGAGTACAAATGTCATAGCCTCATTTCAGGGTTAGAGTTATCGGTTCCTACGACCCAAAAAACGAAAAACTTGTTATATTTGATTCGTCTTATCTTTTTCATAAGAAAGGCCACTGAAATACAAAAACATATATCCCAATATTTGTTGTCTTTATTGAAATTCTGCACAATATCTAAACCACGAACGTGATATTTTGAAGCTACCAACTTAATTCAATATATAGAATAATTTAGTATAAACATATTAACCTTCATATATAATTTATATGTTTAATCACATTCTTAGTAAAGTTTTAACATTGAGATTAAATAAAAATAAACAAAAAAATTTTGTTTTGGCTATACCGAATCTGTATTACCCTTCATACATATATTAGTATTTACTAACTTAATTTTGTCAGTTATGTATTAAAATTAAAATTTTTAATATAAGTACAAAGAAAATTATTATAAACACAACGTACTTTCAGATAATTATTTTTATGGATGTTAAATAATAGAATCAGCCATATTTCGTATCGGTATTGGTACCGACTTGTTGGTCTATGCATGGCATCTTTTTAGCAAGCAGTTTAATCTATCCTATTTTACATGATAGGCTCCATTAATTTTATTTATAATCAAGTTTCGATTAGTTAAAGAGTGAAGTACCGACATCCAGAAAGTCGACTATAACTAAAACGTTTCATCTTGTAATGTAGATAAAAAATCTGTGTGGTTTATACAGTCTCGATATCTTCTTCTATGCTTTAAAAATATTTTGACAAAGTTTATATATAATAATGATAATTCCAAACATTATCGAATCGGGTTGTCTTTCCATACTGATCGAAAATCTATACGGCTTGTATGATCTTCGACGTCTTCTTTGTTGGTCACCAAATATCATAACAAAACTTATATACAATAAAGACAGATAAACATCATTAATCGGCACGTCTAAATTATTTCAAATTAGCATGAAGATTTAAAATCTATATGGTTTATAAGATCGTCTATATCTTCTGATATCGATTGATCTTAACAAATGCTTTATGCTAATTTTAACTACTTAACAAATGTCTTAACAAAACAATACATCGTTAAGTGATTTGTCTTATCATATTGATTAAAAACATATTCAGTCCATCTATGAAGTCTGCTTTATTTACTAGACTGTTAGTGGTATAAAAAAATCTGGAGAAAAATATGTTTTAGTATTGCATCATTTTATTTAAATTTAAAAAGAAATAGAAGTGTGCAACAAAAAATACAATTCTACCTATCCACTATCTAAAGTATAGTTTACAAATATACATATATAGAAAATATATCAATCAATGCATACCTCACAAAACATGAACTAAATTAACTTAAAATGCTACTGTATGAATGTTTAAATACTCGTATTTAATATAAATTACTTAAATCTTATTTGATGGCCTGTTGTACACGATGCAGAAAACGCATAGGACGGAACCAAGGTATGATGTACTTTACCGGTGGCTCGGTAGGTGTTGGAATAGTTGGTTTGGTTTGTCCATCAATGACATTACGAAAGATATTCGAACGCACATTCGAGATAGTATCGACAATATTCTCACCCAAATTGTTTGGTAAAATATTCAAATTATTTCGCTGTAACTGATCCTGAAATATGTCAACCCCTTCTTTGATTCTAGAACGCACAGCTTCAGCAAATTGTTCACTGCGTGCTGTTTCATGTATTGACCGCAACGTATCCTGCAGCATTTTGGGTATCTTCTCACCAGGACTCTCAAAAGATTCATCATCATCATCACTGTTTCGATTTTTAAAAAGCGGCGCTGGTTTCAATAAATTTTTTGTATTTTCTGCAAACCAGGAGGAGTCTAACTTTTCTGTTGAACGTTTTAGCATTGTTTGATCTTCACTCGGTTCCGGTTCTGCTGTTTTCTTCTGTATACCAATAGGCGCAGGTCTTACCAAAGTGTTTGCAAAATCCTGAAACCAATCCAGTCTACCTACACTGCGTTTTTCTCGCATATTCTTCAACTTCTTCTTGACTATTGACTTCTGTGCGCTGTTGTCGTCTAAACTGTTCTGCAACGTTGGCTTGTAAATAACAACGGTGGAACGTTTATTGCGTATACTGTCACGATTTTTGGCGCTGCGTTCTGCATTCTGTTCGTACTGTAAGGCGGTACGTACAAACTTATTTGCTGTAGGTCCTTGTATCAGCAGCTCAAATGGTATATTCAACTTGCGCGCATTCTTCTGCATCGTTACTAAACATTCGGTATCGGAATTGTCTTTGTTGCACTCGCAGATACATTCCTCGCCACAGTAGAAGCCAATACAGCCACAATGTCCGCAGAGTGCTTTGCAATTGCGTGTATTCTTCTGTTCTTTCTCCTTATCGACTATTGCCATGGCTGATTTTGCAGTCTGCGGCTGTGACTCTGCACTTGTGATGACAACAGTCCATAACGCAAGCAGTCCTACTGTTAATATCCAAAAACGTAAGCTGGTCATTGGTGCTGTGTTGGGCGATGATAAAGACATCTCAAATATATTTCTCAGATAGATTGACTTGATCGTTTCATGAGCTTTAATCTGATTACTGGCTTTGCGGTTAGTGGGTTGATTTTTATATAGAAAAAACTGCTGGTTGTTAAATAATTTTCAGTAATGAATTTTTATATGACAGTTATTCTTTTACTTGTTTTTTGTGGTTTAAAACCGTAGTAAGCTTAGATCTTTTTGTGAATATAATAAAGTCAGCAAAATTCTTCAGAAAGTGCTGAACCAGCAACTTTGCCTGCTATCTGGCAGTGGTTGGTGCTCTTGAAAATTATAATGTGTGTTGTAGGTGCTTTTGTAAACAATAAAGATTTACACGTTCTCATTACGAATTTGGTTGCAAAGGTTGAAAATTTGCATAGAGGGACGTGCAAATGCTTAACTAAGTTTATATGGTAAAAGAATTTGCCGGAGTGTTAGCCAGACACTGACAGTCACTAGTCAGAAACACTAGTGTTTCTATAAAATTATATATGAAACATAATGTTTCTTACTATATAAAAACAGAACTATAATCGTTTTCCTTCTTCATAATATTTTATGTGACACTCTCGATTTCTACTGTCCAGTTTCAAGGTGGTTTGTGTTGTACTTATAGCATCTTAAGAATAACTTTTGGAAGTTCTTAATATGGTTTGACTTTTATAAAGCAGTAGTTTAGTAACATCTACGTTTTCACATTTATTACTACAAGCGTTGGTAATAACATGGGCTTTAACTGCCGGAAACGTTAAAACGTTGGACAACTGGTTATTGAAGAACATAAATAAACAAGATCTGGTTTTACAAAGGAAAATTTTATCATAATACTAGCTTAAGTGAAGTCAGCAGCGTTGCACACAACATTCATACTTAAGTCACTTTTAAGATGTGACAGTAAAATTGATCTTAAATTGATCTGCATATACTTGGGTATTATTCATTCACGTTTATAGGAATTGTTTTCAGTTACCATATCACAAGAATGACTAATTTAGAAATCGATGGTGCTAGACGTATACTTGCGGAGAAGGAAGTTATAACTATAAATAATAAACTTTATGATTGATTATACAATTTGAAGTAATTTGGAGAACTCACAAGTAATGATACGTAGTTGCTAGATAGCAGATATAATGTTTTGGATACATTATCTTCCAAGTTACTCTTAACACAATTCAAAGCTTTCTTTAAACAAATCGAAAGTGTATGTCTTTCTATTATACATAAATTTTTTCATAATTTTATCGTATTTTGAAATAATATATGTACCTCTTAATTAGACAAAATACAATCTTAGTGACTTCACTATATTTGAAATGATGAATATCTTTGAGGATATAAACAAATTTTTGGGGAATTTGATAACCCTTTCATAGTGATTGGAATTCAACTACAGTAGATGTCCTGTTATTTTTGAATAATTGTATTTCAAATCTTGTAACATATCATAATCAATTTATAGAGAAGGGAATAATATGCTTCTTATTAGACAATTGCTTCAACTATTTTATATTTATATATTGTGCCTCCTGTCCTTTATAAATTTATGTACTTCTAATTATTGCTATTTATCTGTATTGACTGCCAAAGTATTGACCAATGTACTGACTTCCATATTCTCCTTTACATAATTCAATTTTTATTCAAAATTTTACATTTTCAGCACATCGAAGTATAAAAAGCAATTATAACAAAATCCATTTAACAAAATAAAATTTTCGATAAAATCAACGTTTCTTATTTTTGCCTTTCTTGCCACCACCACCACCACCGCCTCCAGTCTGCTGTGCCTGTGGTTGATGAAAACTATCGGCAGTTTTATTTTGACGCGACTTCAATTGTGGTATCTTGTCAGTAACATAACGCATTATAGCTTCGCGTGATTCGAATTCGGGGTTGCACAAACTTCCATCATCGTTGCGCATTTGAACACGTATGCGACCGCGAAATTGAACTTCCTAAATGGAATATATTGGAGTAGTCATTAATTTTTAATAATAATCTTTATGTATATATGATGTACCCTGCTCTTTTCTCTTGAATATTGTTTATTTTCAACACCAACACGTAAATTAGTTACAGATAGCACATCACGTATTTCAACATACGTTGGATTCTCAACACAATTCTCCTTTGATAAACGTCGACCTTCTTGTCTGGTTTTTTTGCTATTTATATAGGCTGGGTATATGCATATCCAGCTGAAAATGAAAGTTCTTGAATTTGTTGTTGTTATAATTACTGTTAATTTATTTACCGTTCAACGTCGCTATGCTTTTTGTTCGGATGCCAATTCGTGTGCACAGGTAATGATGCTGCCATAATTATTTTAATAAAATATTATTTTAGTTATTATTTAAACTAATACTTATTAAATTTTAACCACGGAATGCACTATTTTGACAAATGTCATCTAGTTTTGACACGTCGTTGAGCTGTGTTTCATAAAACAAAGCATAAACCAATATCATTGCAACTGTTCTAGTGACTGTCAAATTTTGAAATGTGCATGAAAATTGTTATGGAATTTGTACAATACGAAAATAATATAAAATATTTATTAAAAATATAATACAAATTATCTTTAAAATACGTAAACTAAGCTAATTGAATAAAATTTGTTTTTTATATATCATAAAGTTTCTATAATTTTATTTATTTTCGTTGTTGGTTACTTGAGATTAAACAAATCTTGCATTAGTGTTTTGATATACATATTTATAAATTATTTCATAGAAGTATGAAATAAAACTAAATAAAAGTTTTTTTTTTATAAAAATATGTAAAAAAAAGTTATAATAACATATTTGATATACATATTACTATTTTTATGTATACCAGAGTTTATGTATGTATTATGTTTAAAATATTGAACCTTGTAATAAATCACAATTAAATATAAGCGAGAAATTTACTAACATATAATAAAACTATAATCAAAATTGATTATAATAATTATTTATTTTATTTAAAGCATCAATAGTTTTTGTTTCGTACAGTAGCGTCTCCGCTATATATATTTTCCTTTTTTCAATCAATATTTATATATCAGTTCCATCATTAGTGCAAAATAGGACTTAAAAATTTACAGTCTCTTTTCTGAAAGCTTACACACATTGTTCCGGTAGGGTAAAGACACCACAAGGCTATTCACGCTGATAAGACACGGTACGCTGCGGTACACTCAGAAATGTATCCATTTTTCCATCGCTTCCATTTGTATAAACTTTAAGAAAGTCACGAAAAGATCGGAAGAAGCTCAAAACCTGTTCTTATATAGAAATATTCATTCAGATAACCCCTCATTGTTTAACATTCCTATTCATCACAATTTTACACATACTATTGAGATAAAGTTAATTTATTTAACATTTGTTAAAATAATATAATCCTTTTTTGGCAGTAAGTTAGGTAGTTATACAATAACTCAGTTATCTCTGATTACAAAAGTATTGTATTGTAGATATTTTCATCTTTCAATAACATCTAATTTAAGAAAAACCATTCTAATATATAGTTTTTGCACTAAACTTAATAAAAGAATTTGACAGCAAAATTAAAAGAAGACTTATGGCAGAGTTTATGAAGGGTTAAGCGCTAAAGTTTAAGTGCCATTCGAGTTCAACGTCAACTCTCGTGCAGTTTTTAGTAAAAACTTGTTACATTGATGTTTTTTATACATATGTATATAGTTTTTTAAGTATGTAACGCAATTGAGCAGCAAAAAAAAATATAACATATTCGCAATGACAGCAAAAGATTGCTGATTTCGCATTTATTTATATGTATTTATAATTTCTTATATATATTCATATATGCATATTTTTTAATAATTTAATACTGCCACAATAGCTTTTCTTTGTACTATAATATTAGAATCTATCTTATGCCTGAAATAAAGCTTGAAGATCCATATGGGCACACTAACTGCTCGAAAAAGGGCACCAAATGATCCTCAAAGTTAATATTTTGTTGAATTATTTTTTGTGACGGTGTTCCATTATTTTGCTCACATTGCATCTGAATGTTCAGTACAAATAATACAAAGAATTAGCGCCTTCAGTAAATTATTATTTATAAGTGAATATTATTTAGTTTTAAATATTTCTATGTACGTATATTCACATGCATGCATATTTACTGAAAATTTTCCAATCAGCAAAAATCATATGCAATTAGCTTTTAGAGCGAAATGTGTGTTATTGTACGGAATTATAAAGAAATGAGCCGCTGTACTAAGTCAAACCAGCTGTTCTTGACATTGTTTACAATATTGGCCTTACACAGTCAGCATTGTAATTATGGTAGTTGGAGTATTACTTCAGCGACAGTGTATCAGTTTAGTATAGAAGACTGGAACGATAACAGTAAATTGTAGAAAGATCAAGTGCAATACGAAGCTAGTAAATTTTTGTATCAAATTTTGTAAAATTGCTGAACTGCAAGTAAACCGCTGACAATTGTTGCACACATTGCAAATTGCATATGTTTGCCTTAATTAAGCCAAAGGAATTTTAAAGACTGAAAGGAAGAAATATATATATATATATATTAGCATAAAATTATAGTAATTGTGTTTAAAAGTTCTATATTCATAAATAAATAAACGAATTAGTAATATTATGGAGGAACTAAATAGTATACTTGAGAAAACAAAAGATCAATCCACACAGAAAGAACAGGATGAGGTAAACTTTGTCCTTTAATTAAAATATGTGGATTAACTAAATATTTGTATTTTTGTATTTTTTCTTATCAATATGACATTGTTTCAATGTCTATATTTAGATTTTACTGCAGCCGTTTACTTATATACAGCAAATTCCTGGCAAACAATTTCGGTCGCAATTGTCGTTGGCTTTTAACCACTGGCTGCACATACCCACAGAGAAGCTGCATCAGATTGGAGAGATTGTGCAAATGTTACACAACTCTAGTTTATTGTAAGTTAAATAATAAATTAATAGTAATCATCGCTTTTAGCATTAATGTTCATTTTTAATTAATGTATAATATTTATTCATTATAATTTTGAAATACTCATTGACGCCTCACAAGTAACTGCGTCAAATTTTGTCTGTAGATTCTTGTGTAATTTTTTAAATCTCCACAATTAACTTGCCATTGTTTTACTCACTGCTTCCGCTCTGGTTCCTATCATTTCGCACCTAACATTTGCGTTGTAGTTTCTTTAAAAATAAATATTTACTTTATTCGGCACGTCCAGCGCGTTTGTTTACAAAATTCGACAGGGCAGAAAATTAAAAATTTTTTTACAAATTTTTAGTGTTCAAAATTTTTGAAATTTTTACCTTTCAAATCAATAAAATCTTTTGTTTTTATTTCGCAGATTTGTTAAGCATTTTTCTTATTTTTTTAATTTTTTAAATGTTTTGTTTTGTTTTATTTTATGACTCAATATCACTAAATGTAGATAAAATTCTCGCAAATCGTTTGCTAAACCACAAATATTGTTTCGATGTGAATATAATTTTAAACTATAAGCAATAAAAAAAAAAATTAAATATATTAAGAAGAAATTATATATATAAATAAATGAGTTGCTTACAAATTTTGTGTTAACATGTGACATAAATAAATAAGTTGTTCCCTAATTTTGATAGAAATATTTATTATATACACATATTTCCGATGGAAGTAAATATTGTTTATTATTTTTAACAATATGTTCAATAATAAACAATTTAAAAAGTTAAGCTCATAAAGTTCATAAAGTACTTTTAATTATTTTTATCATGTGCTACATTTGCCCATGTCTCTGTTAATTATGCTGCTCTATATCACTTTATTTAAAAGGACCTTTAAAAAATATAAATCTATAAAATTAATAAAAAATATAAGATTTCCTAAGTATCTATTACATTAGATATATTTATTATCCAAAATATAAAACTATAAATTTAATACAATATATAAGATTTTATTAGTTAGTAACTATAATATTTATTTATTTATGAGTTAATATTAAAATTAATTTAAAGTTAACTAAGAATAAGGAACTGGGCTGCTAGATCCTTTGTCCTGAGTATCTATGATATAAATAATGTTATTATTGGTACAACACTTTTCTTATAAGTCTTGGATCAGTGTTTTTTAAGTTGTGCTTGTGCTTAGTCCCACAACAATCGGTCAAAAGTTCCTATGTTTCCCTAAGTAACACATATATGACATACTGTGTTTTTATCTATGGCCCTCGTTTTGCATATAATCCTGCCGACGACATAATGAAACGGAAATCCCTTAAATCAGCATGTCTTTTAACTGTAGCTCCGTTATAAGCATCAATTTTAAGTGTACGCCCAATATAAATTTGTCTCATCGGATATCAGATTACTATCTCTCAGCATAATCTTCAAGCTTACGGGTTCGTTTCATAGAAAAGATCAATCTCAAATTATTTTCCTTTATTCCCTTAAAAACCCTTAATTGGTTCAACAGTTCATTGTTTTCTTAAGACATGCAAATAAATTTAAATATTATATTATAAATATTATAAATCTTCTATTTATTCATTATTATAAATAATATTTATTTGAGAATTGTTTCTATTGTATTGCATAAAAAACTATTGATTCTCTCCGTTTTATTTAGCCATAAGAGCAAAGATTGAATGAATCATCTTTTTCCACTTTAATTATTTAATTTTTTTTGCCGTTACAAATCAGCTTAATTGAATTGTTGATACTATAAATTAAATAAGACTGCTACAAATATATCAAATGATTTATTATAAATATAAACAATTATGTTAATACGGTCAAATAATATTTATTCATTTATTCATTTTTTATACTATTGCTCTATCCATATTGAGATGATTGTTTAGAGTATATAAACTCATTATTTGATTATTATTAATTAATTTCAATTTAATTCATTAGTATTTTTAATTACAATACACATATAGGAAAAATAATTATTATTTTAATTTAAGAATGATTGTAGGATTATGAAAATTTATTATAAAATTTTATTCCGTTTCAAATAAAAATTATAAATTAAATTTAAATTAAATTATAAAATTATAATTATAATTAATTGTATATGCTGATAAATGAGACTAAAAAATTAATTGCGTTTATTGCTATTCTTAGTAGATATTTCCTTGTATGACTATTATTTATAATACTCTTTTATAAAAAAAACTTTATTCAACATAATTTAAATATAATTATATAAATTTTAATTAAATTATAATTATATATGGTAATTAAATTATAATTTGCTGTAATTATATTTATATAATTACAATTATAATAATTGCTGTAATTATATTTATATAATTACAATTATAATTATAATTTAATTATATAATTATAATTTAATTATAATTTATATAATTATATTTAAATTATGTTGAATTATGTTTTTTAAAACAGTATTATAAATAATAGTCATAATAGGAAATATCTACTAAGAATAGCAATAAACGCAATTAATTTTTTAGTCTCATTTATCAGCATATACAATTACTTATGATTATAATTTTATAATTTTTTTAATTTATAATTTTTATTTGAAACGGAATAAAATTTTATAATAAATTTTCATAATCCTACAATCATTCTTAAATTAAAATAATAATTATATTTCCTATATGTATATTGTAATTAAAAATACTAATGAATTAAATTGAAATTAATTAATAATAATCAAATAATGAGTTTATATACTCTAAACAATCATCTCAATACGGACAGATCAATAGTATAAAAAATGAATAAATGAATAAATATTATAGATTAATTTTTTAATTGATATGAATTACAAAGTAAATAATTCATGCCACTTACGGAGACAATTAGTGCTTCAATAATACATTAAAAACAAATCAGTGACAAGTAATAGCTAACAGAATCAAAAAAGTGAAAAAAAGTGCTAGTTGGCTGCACTAAATATGCGGAAATAACTAAAAAAACTAAAACAACATGAAAGAATAATTTCGCAAAAAATGTCTATTGGAATCTTCTTTATATGTTAAAACTTATTCAATAGTAAAAAATTTAATACAAATCTCGTTGAACCCTGTATATAATGTATACATCTATGGATAGATCTATAAAATTCAAAACGCACAGCTAGTCATACAACTATTTATATTATACAAAGATATTAATTTAAAATGTTAAGATTATAACTTAAATATATGTATTACGTATTTCTACTATAATACAACTATTTACTCTATCGTTTAGCTTAACAAGTCTTTACATTTTTTTTACAAATCAAAAATTTTGGTTTTTTAAGTTATTTGTAAAAAATTACTTCGCTGCTGTTATAGTTAAGTTCATAATTAATAGATATAGTTTTAATTGGTTTGGTTTTGAAGTGAGCTAGATATCTGAACATTTCCACAATTGTTACTATACAGCCTGAAAAGTTTACTAACGTTATTTTACGGTCGAGGTATTATTACGACTTGAAGTTGTTAGTAAAATTTTAAGTTAAATGAAACATAAATTAAATCTGAGCTGAAAACTTTAATTACGTTTATCAGTTCGAAACTACTATATAAGATTCAATGAAGTGTCTAGATTTCTTTGTCTTGATTCAGATAAGCATCAATTAAAATCCATTAATTTTTAATTCCTCCTAATCTACTCTTATTCCACTCTTGTTCTCAAACAATCCTTTCTCCTTTCGCACTCCTTTTACACATGTATTTCATGTAATCCATGTCTTCGTATTTATAATCCCTTTCATGTTATCTATCATATACATGTTTAGAGGTTATCTATTGCTGCTGTTGTAGCAATTGAAATAAATTGATCTTAGTGTGATAGATACATGAAGCACTTCTTACTTCTTAAGCGAGGAATAACTAGACGTACGTAGTACAAGCACACTCATGAATTCTGAACATCCGAACGAGGAAATCAAGACTTTCAACTGTATATATAAGAGGTAATTTGTGAAAGAATTAACGATCCTTAAGTAATCAAGTGTTTAAATGTTTATATAGGACAAACAATTACCGGTCAGACACTATTTGTTGAACTGCTGTACAAAAGTCTCTGACCAACACCGGGTTCTAGTAGCTAAGAATTATAAATGGTTAGTCGCTTCTATTAATTGATTTCATGCAAAAATTTCTTCAGGCATTATTTTTATGTTATTTAAGTCATGGGAATGAAGCCTTTTTTCTGCTGGTTCTACACTGCTTTTAAAGAAGGTTCCCACTGGTCATTATGTGGTCATTAAATTCTAATTCCTTTTTATTGTCAACCAAATTTTTTGGTTTTATTTGTAATTTCTTATGTTTAACTTGTCGTATTGTTTAATTGCTTCCATGCATCTGTGGTTGTACTTTCCTATTCACTCCGGTATGCGGGCGCTGCATCAAGTCCAAGCAAAGCAATTCGTTCTTTGTCGCAAGATAGTTACGATGTGGGGCTGGCATGCTTAATTACTTTGCGGAGAAGTCGTAAAATTTATTTAATTGAACGGACGAACTGCTTAATATGCCGCTCGCTCACTGCATTGCTCAATGAAAAAATACTTACATATTGTTTTCTTTTCATAATCACAAAGAAGGGCTTCCAATTTGGGTGTCTTCTGTTTATTAATTATTGTATCTGCTGTGTTGCAATGTGGAGTTATTCTATTGTAATGAGCTGCATGACTTGCATATCAAAAATTATTTTTATTTATTTACTTAAAACTGCTTTGAAGTTCAAAATACAATCGTAAATAAATTTAACACTCATTCAAATTTCCTATAAAGACTACTTCATTTCTGTTTATAAAAAAACATTTTTCAATTGATTTGTAGAATTTTGTTTATATTTCTAAATTGAGAATAAAATTATCTTGTTTGTTTTTTCTAAATTATCGTGCATCTATATTTTTTCATATAAAAATTTAATTGAAAAAAATATGTATTAGAAAATTGAAAAATTATTTAAAGTTAACGCAACATGGTTCCCTCGTTATTTTTATTCAATTTACTGCATATTTTTTTTTTTTGTTAATATTTGCCTTATAGATGCTTTAACTGAAATTCATAGCAATCTTTTGTATCCTGCCAAATAAAATGATAATCTCAATTTAAATGCAAATGGAAAATGTCCTTAATTCTGCTGAAATGCATTTTCTTATTGTGTTGGGTTTCATTACGTTTGCTTGTCTGGCCAACTGCCTACTGCAGATTGCAACTAAGCAAAATGCTTTCATCAAATGCAACATGAAAAGCAAAGGATTTACTTCAAAGCAATGAATAAAAATTGTGCTCTTTACAAAAAAGGAAAAAAATTTAATTCGCTGAGTAAATGCATGCATTAAAAATATAAGAAATCCTTCAGAAATATAAGCCAAGCCACATGAATGCATTACAATTCATTAGTTCTAAGTGATTTTTAGGAAAAGAAAAATTTGGCTTAAGAAAACACAGCACCTCTACTTTTATTTCTTTATACCTGCCTAATAATAATAGCTCGTCCTTTATTGAGTTATCTATAGACTTATGTATATATTCATATAACAAATTGTTGGTGTGCTTTATCAGGTATATATTCTTCGTTATATGCAAAGTCAAACCAAACTCATAACATTTGGTTAGAGGGTTTTGGACCGGTACAGAACTTGTGTTCAACCATATCTGTTTCCTACGTACCATCGCCAGGGTTCCGTACGAAATGGGGTAAATATTCTCTCAATTCCACCAAAGTCACGACTTTTGCGTCTTATATCTTCTACCACCATTAAGAAAACCTATTTTGCCATCGATACCGCTTCAAGTAAATGTCAATATAGTGGTTGTCATGTACACGTACAAATCTGCAGATCTTGCGAATAACTTCTTTTTTTTCAAAAAACTTTACAGTCTATGGTATTAAGGTCTACTTTTATTAAAACGTGCTTGTTTTTGCGTCTAATATAAATATAGAATAAGTACCCTATAGAGTGAACATTTTTCAATCAAGCGAAAAGTATGGTGTCTCATTTTTTTCCTAAACCTATAAAGTTTTTTAAACTGATCTATACGTTAGTTATCATCCATATGTATAGGTCTATGTATCTTCCGAGAAATTTTTCTTCATAACACTTTAGGGTTTTTTTATTCTGTGTTTACGTTCACTTTTCTGCTTCACATTGAAGCACAGGTTAAACAAGTGACCTATGGAGTGTAAGTTTTGTTAGTCCAGAATGAGAGCTCTGTATATTATTTTCGTAGTTATTTGCAACAGTTATTTTTTGCTGATCTTTTAAATAAATCAATGCCATCAATTCAAGATAAAAGAATTTATCTGTCTTTATTCTCATTCACCACTATTTATTTATTGATTACGCATCGCTTCCTATGTCTAATAATGTCGGAGTTGATATATATATTATGTGAATGATTTATAGATAGATAGAACTGAATTTTTTTATTTACTTAATTCGCCTTTGCAAAAGTACATATATCTGTCTCTCCTAATCACTTCGACTGTTTCGACTGTATCGCGAGTTATATAGTACCTCTGATCTTTCTAGCTTAAGGGAGTACTCGTATTTTCATTATTCATGAATTTATATATTATTCCAATTTATATGGATACTATATGGACATAGTTATTAACAATTCTCACAGTATGTCTGAATCAGCGTGACTAATGGATTTTTATTAGATTAACTATGTAAATGTCGTAGTGCAGTTCATACAGCTGGTTGTTTCATCTAGAATTATAGTTCCTTTTAATAAAGGTGGGACTTAAGATTTTGTGGAGATTTTTTCTATTGAGAATTATTAATAAGAAGCCATTTTATTAATAAGCGTGATTGTTCGTTTGCTTTCCAGAATGAAGGTATTGGTGGTGTCAATACCAGTTTCTAGGTAAATATAGTTCTTAACAGCATCCATTGTGTGGTTATAGACAGGAACGTATGGTGTAAAATGCAAGAACGCAGTGTTTAATGCCGTGTGATAAAAGGTACTTTGTTTTGTCCTTAAAAACCCACTCATTTAGTTTGAAGAACGCGGTACATATGGATTGATTGTTATACCTGTCGACATATGGTATGATAAAAGTACTTTAGGTGTTTCTAAATCTATCAGTTAGTTTTCTTTGAAGACTTTTTAGTAAAAAGTAGTTATATTTAATAAAAACACTTTTTGGTTCGAGAAAATCAAAGTTGCGCAAGTTTTAGCTTTGGGGTCACTATAGCGAATAGTGAATAACTGGTCAGATAATTGAAGTCGTAATTCTTATACTAATTTTACTGTGATGTTATGTGAAGTTATATTATGATAATGTTAATTATATGGAAAATGTTTTGCTGTGCAAATATCAAGACTAAGTTCTTATGTGATTAACGCATAAGGATAATGCTAAATGAATTTGTTTTTCAGCCTTCCATACTAAAAAAAAAACATTAATGTTTTAGTGTTCATCACTTTCATTTCGCTGGATTCATTGTCATCCATTGTTGCGTCAGCCGCTTTGTGTGTTATTTGCACCATTCATGCGCAAACATTTTTAATTACAAAAATGTAGATAGTTTCCAAAGTGTTCATTTTTCCGCCTTTCACATCATCTCATAGAGAGAGAAATGTGTACCGCACCGCTTTAAAGGCATTGCGAGTATGTATTAATATTTATAACAGCAGTAGAACATCATCCCATTTGTTGCTATCATCACAATAACATCACACCAACAGTGACTGCAAAGGCGCTGATAAAATTGAACTACTTTTGAATGAAATATTTCGTTGACAGAATTTAATCGAAACATTTGTGTAATTTATAGTCATTGTAGAAAAACTGTATTCAAAACTTTAACATTGTAACTATACGAGTATCACAATGAGATCTGACATTGATAAGTTGTTTCGAAATTCAATTTTGCAAAGCTCTTAAAAACACCAGGAATGAGAAATACAAAACCACTCACAGATATATTTTTCTTAATTTAGTATACGCTGTTTAATATATGTAGATGTTTGTATATCCCTGACTTAATATATAACATATTATTGTGCTTCCCAGGCATAAATTAAACTATTCCGCCATAGTAAAATATTATATAGAAACAGGAGTATGTATGTTGTGACCCTAGGTGTTGTTACCACTATATCTATACTTGACCTGGAATGTCGTGCATTTTTGAGTAAAATATCGGTAAATTTGAAATGAATATCGGTTCATAGGGGATATTTCTGGTATCTGTATAACCGAAAAATAAGTTAAAATTGACCACTAAATACTATAAATCTTAAAAAGCGTACAATCGATGTACGGATATGGTACTTAATGAGTACGCTATTATATAAAACTATAGCTATAGCTACTTAAGAAGTAAAACCAAGGCATTTAGACAGTAGATCATAGTACCCAAACGTAAACGAAGAATATAAAATCTAAAAGATTTGCGTTTACCACGAAATGTATATATTCTCTAAGGATCTTCTTCCAAACTTGTGATCACCTAAATTTAGAAAGAAATTTAGTGTTCGGTTCAATGAAACTAAGTACCCAGGCAGTTGACCATTGTATCCGAACCTAAAAGAACAATTAAATAGCTACTCTAACTCGAATTTCGTAATTGTCTAAGTCCAAGAAGAGGAACTAGAGAAAGAGGGAGAGAGAGAGAGGGAGAGCGCGTGAACGTCATTTATGCTTAAGGTGTTATAACCCAATAATGTCAATTTAGTTTTTGTGAATGCTCTAAAATAACAGTTGAAATGCTTTATATTATCCACATCCTCATGACATGATTTACATGTTGGATGTGTGATCATGCTTTAAGTGGAGACGTGATGTCCACCTATGTTGTGACTTATGATGACTTTGATCAGAACTTTGAGATCCTTTATCTTTAATTGCAAAAAAAGATGTCGCCACTTCTCTATCATGTTGTTTTCAAAAGTGTTTTTTTATTATTATTTTACAAGTTTCTATTTCGGACTAACTTCTTTTGACGGAAGGAAAAATTCTACAGAAATAACTTCGTAAATTTGTTCTAAACGAATAGGTGCCATAGCAGAGGTTTTATTGGCTAATTTAATAGTCAAATTGAAATTAAACTGATTACTCTTGCTCGTTCTTCTTTATCGAATATAGTTGTAGTAACTATAAGACACTATTTATCGAGAGATAAGGATTATATTTAACGGTTTCACGATTATTGTCAGTTTGGATCAGAGCAGGAGAGGGAAGAGGGGGATATTACTCATTTGCGGAAGACGTTTTGTTAGTAGGCGTTTATGCACTCTGTGAATATTCTTTCAAACGCCTCGTCAAGATCACTCGTGTAGGCTTTAAAAACCTTTCCCGTTTCAGTGTCCAATGTTACTTAGCACAGCTAGCGTGCCTTAAAACTGTGGTAACCAGCGCTTCTCTGGAAACTTCTCGTCTTAGAGGAGTTTCTGTTGGTATCTACTATCAAGGTTATGAAAGAAATGATTATATTGAGATATTGTAATGATATACAGAATGTTTATCAAAACTCTTATTTGCAGATATTAGTTAGTAACATAGTAGTAGAAGTTAATGGATAAGGTTTTGTTGAAATTACTCTTATGCGGTGTAGGCGGTTAGTTTTATGAATAGTAACTAGACTTGACAAGCTATACTAACATAGCCACATCCGTGTCTACTTTCTGCATGTTGAGCATCATGAAATTGCAATTCGCTCTCAACAGGCCCTAACAATTACAAATTATTTTATATATTGTATTTTCACACGTAGTAAATTACTAAACATTATTTTGCACACCTCAATGTTGTATATAATAGTAGCATAGTTTTTATCATCTCTTCTCGGGTGCTAACATTATTTTACAGAATTGATGATATTGAAGACAATTCAATACTTCGCAGAGGCGTTCCTGTAGCACATTCGATATATGGAGTTGCCAGCACAATAAACGCAGCAAATTATGTACTATTTCTAACATTGGAAAAAATACAGCAACTAGGACATCCTGAAGTAAGTTATTATGACTTTTTAAGTTATTATATTTTGATTTATCTAATATATTAATATTTAATTTTATTTACAGGCAAATCAAGTTTACACTGAACAGTTGTTAGAGTTACATCGTGGTCAGGGCATGGAAATATATTGGCGGGATAGCTTTATTTGTCCATCGGAATCTGACTATAAGTTGATGACTGTACGTAAGACGGGCGGTTTATTTATGTTGGCAATTCGTTTAATGCAATTGTTCAGTGATAATAAAGAGGATTTTACAAAGTTAACAGCAATATTGGGTTTATACTTCCAAATACGTGATGATTATTGTAATCTAATCTCCAAAGAAGTAAGCAATTATTAAATTCATATTATGTGTTAAAGAATATATCCATTAATTTAAAATGTTTTATAGTACAGTGAAAACAAAAGTTTTGCTGAAGATTTAACAGAGGGTAAATTTGGTTTTCCTGTAATACATGCCGTGAGATCGCAAAAACGTGACAAACAAGTTCTGCGTAAGCTTTTAAATATCTTTTGTTCAATACAATGACATGATGGGTCAAAATTTGTACTTCTTGAATTTTTTATGGAAATGCATCTGTCTGTAGTTTTCTCTTAAAAGTCAGAATGCAATATTTTTAATTTGACTGAATTTCTACTGCAATAAATTGAAATCAAGACAAGACCATGCAATTTTCCGAAAAATTAGGAACATTGAGTTACGATGTTATTGTATTAAATAATCGATACTTTTTTTTTATATTACCTATTTTAATAAACATTTTATTTACAGATATACTACGGCAGCGGACACATGATGTTGAGGTTAAAAAGTATTGCATTAGTTTGCTTGAAAAACTTGGAAGCTTTAAATATACACGTGAGGTACTGGCATCTTTAGATAAAGAAGCCAAAGCGGAAGTAAGTTTAAATAAGATTAAGATTAAGACGCTTTTAATTAAGAGGTATTTTGAACAGATTTAATGTTATTAAATTAATGTTATTATATATTTTTCTCATTGTGCCTACACTGAATTTTTTAACATTGGAAATGTTTTAGTTGTCGTTGCCCACATACATTTTTAGTGGAGTTATTTTTTTGAATTTTTGGTCCAATCAACTGACAATTTGCTCTTTGCTTATTTCAATGTATAAGCACTAATTTCATATGAATTCAATTTATTAAGACAGATACAGATCAGATACATAATTTAACAGATTTTGGCTATAAAAATAACAAAGGATTCAAAGTTTTTATTTAAGTACAGTTTTATGAATAATGATAGATAGCTAAATATCATCAAATATTAATACCTCGTGACTCTCTGGTAATCATGAAGTTTGAAATATTTTTATTAGTATATACTCTGAAAGTAAGTGTAATTCCAATTTTGATTAAGAGTTACAGTTTTATCATACTAGTTTAAGATTGAATATTGAATATATAAGTATCCCCATTACATTTATATTATATTAGTTTATAGGTTAATATTATATCAGTATATTAGAAAAATTTATCTAGTTTCGGTTTAGGTTTAGACTACATTGAGAATAATATTTTTTTTTGATAAGTGATAGCTAATAATCGTCAAATAATAATAACTAGTGGCCAGTTGCTAGTTGGTGACCATGAATATGAAGTTTCTTGTTCTTTTCATTTCCATCTAGTTTCGAACGAATCCCATGCATTTTTTTTATCTTGTTGCAAATTTCAATTTCTTATGATCATTCTCGTTTCTTTACAGCACTTCATATGATCTTTAATATATTTCATCTATTTTACAGCACTGTTTCTTTATATGATTTATCTTACTTACACTTTCTATTTTGTTTTGTCATGTTGAATTTAGTCTAGATTTAGCCACATCTAGCATATTATTCTTGCATCAACTGGAATAATGTATTCCTTTGCATTATAGTAGTTAAGTCTGAAATGGCGTAGTTCATAAAACTCTAAAAAGATTTTTTTCAAGTATTTCGAATCGTGTGGTCTTAAATTAAAAAGGTAAAATTAAGCCCATAGTATTTGATTTATAAATAGTCTAGAATTGTTTTAGTTGGGCATTTAGATACACAATAGATCACAATAGATAGAGGGTAGATTATATATTACTCATCAAGTCTAAAAATATTTTATCGACATTGCATAGAGTATTTTGTGTTTCAATTGAGGGCTTCAGGTGGTAAACTTTTAGTATTTCTTACATATATACTCTGAAGCGGGTAGTCTGATTTTTAATGGTTATAAGTAGCGATTCAAAATATTTCAGAGTTGACTTGCACAAGCAGTTGGAGAATACTCGCATTCGAACATTTAAAATGTTCGAAATCTGTAAGTTGCTTGAAGATATTCGATCTACTATTAATATTTTCGTTTAGTTTTCTAGAAGTACTTATGACTGTATATGCTCGACGATAATATTTTTATATATGAGTTCGAATGAGTTCGAACATCTAGATTCTCGAAGGTTTAAATAGTTAAAGTAGTATTTCAGGCGACAGACTTAAATAATTTTTATGGTTTTTAAAAAAGTGGTTTATTAGCGATGCAATCCTTTCACCTCTTGGTTCTTCTACACTACTTCAGTGTTGACATCTTGTAATTTCTGTAATATATGCATTATAAAAACGTACAATATTATTTTATTTAAAATTGATACAATAATTGGGTTTTTTTAATATTTCAGGTTGCTCGTTTGGGTGAAAATCCTTATATGGAGGTCTTATTGGATAAGTTAAATTCATGGAGAACAATTGATAATCATGTTGACAACATAAACGATGATCTGCAGCAAAATAATCATAACTGCAATTAACAACCAAAGAGGCAAAAGAGGGAATTTTGAATAAATGTAGATTCAACCTCTTTTGCTGTTAAAAATGAGACAAATTTTAAAAATATTTTCCAAAAACTTAAAATATTTTAATTATACTTAATAATATGAGAATATAATTTTCAATATTTTTGGTAGAAATAATATGCAATGCGCTAACACATTAACACTTAAACTTTGCTCTTAGTTCAACCGGTGTGGACAGTTAAATTTACACTTTAAAAAGCCAAGCTTTAGTAAATAATTTTTTAATATCTATGAATTTATTAATATATTATGTTAAAAGGGTTTTTTTTTTGTTATATTCAAAAAGGATAATGATTAAGAATTATGTGTCAATTCGAAAATCGGATTCGGACTGAATTGTAATCAACTTTGATATATGTGTATTAAATATTATTGTATTGAGTATCTTTTCAAATGTGGATTTATTTAATAAATTTCTTATAAGCTCATATTTAAATGTACTTAAAATATTTAAAATTAAATTTAAATCATTTTTTTATAATATTTACTTAAATATTAAATTATAATTAATAGCCAATTTTGAAAAAACGGCATATATTATATTGTTCACTTAGAACCTTCTCAAAATAAAATGTAAACTATAAATAAAACATTCGATAAACATTAACGTTAAATACATATTGTTCCTTTAATGCACATTTTAATCATAATAAATAAAAAATGTTTTTATAATTAATGTATAATTTATGCGATAAAACCAAACCTTCTATTATATTTAAACTTCTTTGATATTAAAATGTTAAATCTCGTACTTCTTGGGAATATATTTACTTTGTATAGAATGTGTCTCGAAATTTGAAACGTTTGTCATTTAATTAATTAAATTTCGATGTATTTAAAAATTGTTATTCTTATTGATGTGTTTTAACATTGTTACATTTGATTGTTACTAACAAAATATTATAAATATATATTTAAGAAAATATAATGATATATATTTATATACATATATATATATATATAAATTGTAAGGGGAAGTATTGAAAAGGAAAATGTTAACTTTTATACAAATGCACTGCAGTTTTTTGCACTTTGCACCACCTAAAGTATATAAATATATTTAAACTCTTTATTAATTAAACTATTACAATATGCATGAAAATAGTTATATTTTATGTATTCATATATTTTTATTATATAGACAACTATTTAATAAAGTTACTATAAGCATTTCGGGTATGTATATAAATAAAATGAATGAAAACAATCAGAAAATATTGTATTATTATTATATATATCATAGAAAATAGAAAACTATTTTGAAATATCATAGAAATAGAAATAAACAGGTTACTGACTCCCAAAGGGGAAAGAGAATGTTACAGCCGCAGTAGATGTTTTGTACTAATGGAAAATATAATACTTTATATATATAAATTTATAAGTCATTACAGTTTTTAAAAATAATAGGTTTTTTCATGATTTTTATTTAAGATGCTAATTTTGTGCTAAATTATTAAAATACCAATGTGTTGAGTGCTCAATAGAAACATCGTCAGTGAACGCTTTGTATGCAAGCTATACTGCAGACTTCGAAGTAAGTCTATATGTATACTGCAGACTTACTTCGAAGTATATAAGGGCGCACTGTGATATGTTAAATTCAAAACATTTTATATAAAATATTTAGTGCAATTTTAACACTCAAAATAAAATTAGCTAATTTGCGTTTGAAATGTTCAACAAAAAACGTGAACATGCCTTCTATGTTTGTTTTTATATTATAATTAAATTTAAAATATAAGAAAATTTTTAAAAATAAAGAATTAATAATTATTTTAAATTTATTTCTCGGGCTCGGGTTCGACTTGCCCGTCGAGTAGCCCGAGTAATGAAGAAGAAAGTAAAAGATGAAGAAGGTAAAAGAGGTGTGAATAAATAAATTCCAGTTATTAAAAGTGCGTCGGAATATTGATACTATTTGCGAATTTACCTAAACTTCGACGTTTAAGCTCATATGAATAACAATAAACTAGTTAATGAGTCCATAAATACTTAGATAAAGAAACAAACTGACCACAAGTTCTGCTATAAGCTATTTTTCTTTGTTTTTTGTCATGTCACAATCTGTCTAAAATATTTAAGTAGATTATCGAAAATTCCGGAAAAACCGATATGTCATTCTGGCGGAAATGAAGAGATAATTTAAAGTGACAGAAATAAGATCCATGCAGAAAGCAGACCCAAAATTGAATAAGACTACGAAAAAGAAGATGTTATTTTTAGTGGAGTATAAAGTTTATGAAAAAAATGTAATATCTTTTTTGGAATATATAGAATATTATATATTATTTCAAATATTAAAATTTTAATTGATATTACATTCATTATATTTTTCTACTATATAGTTTGTGGCTGTATTCACCGACTTAAAAACATTAAGAATATAGAGAAGAGTGAGAAGAGTGACGAAATACGATGTCGAAAAGCGGTTAAGGAGCAGCACTGGTCAACGATGGACTGTCATGTTAAGAGAGATGAATAAAAAAATATTATAAATTATTATTGTTATAAATACTGTTATTGTTAATGTGACTCGAAATGTTTCAAGAGCAGCCGGAGCTTATTAATATTGGCAATTGGGTGTCGTTCATGACTTTCTCCGAATACTCCACAAGCATGAGTTGCCTAATATTTGTGGTCCTAATATATTTTACGAAAATATATATTCTATTAGTTGATTGTTGAAAATAAAAAAAAGCTTTATAAATGTTTATCATTTTATGTATTTAGTTTTAATAATTAAATAAAGACATTTGCAAACATTAAACATTTAATTAAAATTATTAATATATAATTGCAATATAAATTTATTTTAACTAGACATACATAAACATTTCTCTGTATTTAATTTTCTTAATTATTAAAAATAATTTAATTACCAATATTTGAATAATTTTTTAATTTTATCACTTTTACTTAAAATATATATAAAAATGCAAAAACTAAATATATAACGTATATATAAAAACAAATACAACAAATATGTTAAAAATATACTAATACAGTTGACATTTTAAATATATTTAATATTGTTTACATTAATACACAGTATACACATATATATTATTTAATATTATATTTTATAAATATATAAATTCAATATAATTATAATAATTGAGCTGATTTCATACCCACTTTGGATAGAAAATCTTTTTGCTATATAACATAAAACTAATTAATATTTTTTATATTTTTTTTTTGATTTAAAGCTATAAAGTATAAACACATTTATTATTATTTTAATGCATATACCTATTAATTTATTATTTCACTAACATACAATATAAAAAGCTTACAGTAATTACGATATCATTTGCATACGATTAAAGTGAAGCATTTGACATGTATTGTATATTATCAGTATCAGTATTTTTTTATATTCTTTAAGTACCTAACTAATTATGCAAATTTAGCTAAATATAAGTAATATACTTTGTTGTTTGTTATACCACAATTTTATATTAAATATTTTTCATATAATTTTTTTTTTTGTGTAAATTTTTATATATATTGTAAAGAGTTCCTGTATTACGTATACATATTTCACGCAGACTTCTATTTTCTCTAAATTTTTACTAATAAATTATATATGATCCACGAAGTCAAGTGGATTTGCTTGAAATAGAATATATATATTAATATGTTCATATTTATTATATAAATAATTAATATAGAAATTACTTCGTCTTCACTTCAAAGCATTTGATAGATAATGTTTTTAAAAAAATATAAGTAATATATTTTTTATTTAAAATATATAAAATACATTTTTTGAAACATTGTTTTTTTATATTTTAAAATATTTTTTAATATTAAAGTAGGAAGCAACAATTCGGATCATTTAATGAGTGCTCTCTGATGTGAGTTCTTTTTATTTGTGATAATAAGAATATCGTTCAGTATTGAATACGTTAGCTCCACTTATATAATTTAATTTGTCTTGATTATTATTATCAAATCTAGACCATTTTAAATATTCTTCGAATTTCAGATATTATAGCAAGCCATAATTGAAGTCTAAAAACTAAATTTAAGATGCTCGCTGTTTCTCTGTTAAAGTTGGATAAAAAATAGATTTCTTCAAAACAAAATAAATGTTTAGATGAATTCAAATGCTTTGCAAAGGTTTTAAGTAGTCCTTTAAATATTATTTGAACTGTTCGAATTTTCGAGTAATTTTATATTCGAGTATTCTTGTGATCGAGCAATCCGGTCGCTCAAAAGCGACACAGCTAGCCTTTCGATTATGGTTGAACACTTCGAGCAATTTAATGTTTGGGATGGAACACTTAGATCCAGCAAAGTGAGTCAATCGAACAGGGTCAAACGCTATATTGTGTTCGAACATTTAATGTTATTTGTCTTTTTATAAAAGAAAATTAGTATAAAATGTCGCAAAATAGGTTTGCTATTCGAGTAGCTCGAACAATTCGAAAAAAGTCTAGCATTTTCGAACATCTGAAGTGTTCGATTTAATTTATTAAAACTTTAACTTGTGAATTAAGTGAATTTGAATTATCCGAACACCGTAAAGCACTAAACACTATGAAATACTATTATTATATTCTAAAGATGATAGGTCAAAATAAAAAAAATAGGCCTTAGTTAGGAATATGTCTCTAGTATAAGTGTTCTAAAAGGATGCTAGCTTTAATTCTCCAAATATCGCTTGTGAAGCTAGTAAGGTCACTAATAAAAGCAACAAATTTTGATTTAAAGTTGCTCCTCATAGTTCTCGTTCTATGAGAAGCTAACTAACGTTCTATAAAGAGCATATTAAACACAATGCTAAAGTAAATAAAGGGTGTGTTCTTTAGTAAAACCTCCTTTTGGTTATAATCACTATAATCGGTTTTCTAGGCAAAATTTGTTGCTATTGTTATAAAGCGAGGAAGATACAGCTTCATCATATCTACCAACTATATTGATTTGGTAAGTCCACTAGATCAAGTGCACGGGTCAAATCAGTATAAACGTTTAATAAGCCATAGAAAAAAATACAAAAAAAGTGGAGTTTTGCAAGTAGATATATATAGTTTCTTCAAACTATATTAATATAATCAAAATTTAACTTTTCTTGAAATTTATAGCTTTTATTGATTTGAGAATAATGAGTTAAAGGATATGCAGACGGTAAGGTTTAAAGGGTAAATGTCATTTTGCTAAGAAATGCAACGTTTTTTGAGGTCCTGAATAATGTCCAAAATATATCATTAAAGATATTTGTAATCTTATTTGCATTTATTATTTAATTTTCTACTATTGTTTTGTTAATGGTCGTCATGCAGTTCGACATCAGTTTTTCCTTTTATAAAAATATATTGTATGTGTGGGTATATATTTTTAAAGCTTTCAATTTTTTATTTCTATGAGTAAAGTATGGTTCCTACATAACAGTCCTCAAATTATAGTACAGTGGAAGGCATGCTTATCTACATATCCTACCAATATCCTTGTTTGTTTTATGTATTATTTTTGTTGCTGTACTTTTGTATGTTCGTTGCTTTACAATTTATCTTAATTTAAATAAAATTAAAATGTGAGCAAATGCTGAAGTCACGTGTTTGTTAACAATGTCAATGTTAATTAATTAAGCATTTGAACCAATCCGCGTTGGTGTCAACACCTTCATGGATGAAACGTTAGTAGCCATACTTGCACTTGATCCTGTAGTAATTGCAGTTATAGTTGAAGTTGTTGGGAAGTTTGTTGACATTGTTGTTGGAACTGAAAGTGTTGTGTTGCTCACGACATCGGCTATGACAGTTGTTAATAATGTTGTTGTTGTCGTTCTGTTGCTCATGACATCAGTTCCGTCAGTTGTTATTAATGTTGTCACTGCAGCTGAACTTAACGTGTCTGACGTATTCAATACATTGAGTTGTTCAGCTTTTTCATCAAGTAAAAGTCATACATTTAAATCAGACATCATTTTTCGAAAATCATTAAGTGAACCATATGTATCAAAATCATCACCATCCAAACCACTGCCACGTGAGCCGTTTCGACTACTTGCAGCAGGGTTCGTTGGACGTGGTAAAGTCAATGGTACTGGCAGCAGTTCAGGCATAACAGAATGATGTGTTATTAGCGCACGCAATGAAGTAAATTCTTTCGTGAAGCCCTAAAAACAAAATTTTCATATGTCATATGTCATAAGTCATATGTTAAGTAAATCCTATAAGCAACATTTACCTTAATTTTATATCCTCTAGGCGTTTTTAGTATTAAGTAATGCGCAACTTTTGGCGCTGGTGGCGGTACTCTTAGCGATAATGCAAAACAACCGGGTTTTGTGCTACTTTGTCGCACCAAAAATGCACCAGGACTCTGTCGTGATAATACTTCTAATGAGATCTCACGTGGTATGCCCGCTTGAAACCAAGCCGCACCTTTCAGTTCATTCTGTTCAGCTAAGCTAAGACTATCTAAACGTAATGGCGCGCTTGGTGCAAACATCTTTGGACTTGAATTCGCTAAATAATTATATAAATATAATAACTTTTAATATATATTAGTTTATTTTTGAATATTAGATTGACTTACCACTGCAAGTTTCTCGCAGATATTTTTTCTTGTAACTAAATTCGTTATGTTCTTGTAGGCGGTGAGCTGCTTCCATAGAGGGTAACGCGGTTAACGACTGTCGACACGAATCACCAAATTTACTAGATATTATTTTATCAGGTTCACATATCGCCTCGTTCACATAACCATCGGATATTGTCTGTGAGGAGCCAGAGTTGAGAGAGGATGAAGTTGTATGTACGAGCGGTCGACTTTCTAGTTCTGTTGAGCGCAGCAAGCCCATACCCATGGTTAGTCTTTTTACCTAAAAATCACAAACATTATATAAAAAAATTTTAATTAAGAAAATTAATAAAATTAAAAAAATTTCAATAATATACGAATACAATAAATTAAATTGTTATATGTGTACGACAATCAATTATTCACACTCTTAAATTTTTAAAACATGTATCTTTAACCTTTTCTGAGTACAGAATGATGTCAACGGTTGCAAAGACTTCGTGCAGGTTAAAAAGTTTAAATGCAAATCAATTGAAAACGTTGTTCAACAAAAGTTTATCGCAGTTTGGTAAAAAGTATTAACAACTGCAAAACGACGGAGTGCACGTATGCCTTGATTTAGCGAATTGAAGGTGCAAAGTTTGTATCTTTTGCTCTCTGATGGTATATGAAGTTGCTTCCATATATTCGTAGTTTAACAACTCAGACATGTTGAGGTATCATATAACAAAATCCAATATAAAGCAACAAGAGCATTATGAGTGATTCATGTAACTTTATGTTGACCTCATAGGAGTGTACATATAACTGAGTAGGGAAGAAATGAAAGACCACCTTTAAGAATACGTAAACTCTAAGTTTGTTTTGCCCGCTTATCAAACTAGGGTGCATGAATGATAAGATATGTCATAGAATTCATACTCGATAGAAGTAAAAATTCTATTGTAGATTATTGCTGATATAATAAGGGACCAGAAAAGCTAAGTAATAATGCCTGTGTTTGATTTGAGATAGCTTTGTTACTTGTAAAATGGTATTAAGTATAAATTCAGCATAAGCTTTATTAAATATTATTTGTAGATATATAGGTACGTCAAGTGGAAGGAGGTCCTAACTTTTCAGTTAGCTTGGTGAGCTGATTGGTATTTCATAGTCAACCACATGCAATGGTGTACGTAAGAATTGGATATCAAGTGAGTTGTAGAATAAAATACTGGAGGTACCAGTATTTTGTTATTACGGGTAGGCAAATGGTGGCATTATTTTCCCTTTCATTATTTTTTGTAATAATTTGTTTTTTTTTAATAATGAAACTTTAAACATTAATGAATTTCAATGTTTTTTGTGGGCTTGAGAAATATTTAATTTTTTTTCAAAACAAAACACTTTGATTCTCTTTAATTATAAATTTTATTTTTCAATTTATTCAATGCTAGAGACTAATTCTAAAGGGAATTAGGAAGCTGAAATCTTACAATCCAACCAATCTTTTTAATGGGATCTTATTGGGTGATCCCTGAGCATAAATAACACAAATTAGGATAAGGTTATATTGCTGCAAGAATAAGAAACTTAGAGATAATAACGAGGGAATGGAAAGATTGAACCTAATCTGTTTAAAAGTTTAGGAACATTGCCATATATGTGAAAATGATCAAATTATCATATGATGCAATTAGAGAGTTAGACGATCTCAAGAGGTGTGGAATGGCAGTTTAGTAATAGGTGAAGTAATTCGTGTTCTTTGTTGTTATTTGTCTACAGTCAAATGAAAATTCACCAATTCATTTGGTCACAGTCAGATTAGATGTAAAAAAATAAATGTTCTTTCGGAATATAAATATATTGTTGTTAATAACATAATATAACTAATGAAACTGAATTTTTTAAAACTGGAATAATTGAGTTTCTGGTTGGGTTATTACCACTTTCGCAATTTGTAACCTCCACTCTCCAACAATGTACGTATTTTATTATATTGCATGATTAAACAGAACTCGATAACAGTTTATATTTTTTGTAAAGATTCAACGACAAAAAGTTGAGAAGTTTCTCAATCTAAATTCAGATTAATTGTTGTATTCTTAACAGGACAGGCACCTGGTAACTATCATCTTTTAAAAATGACATTATAGGTCACTGGCACATACATTTTCTATAAAGTACTTTAAATCTGCTCGTGTCTTTCGATTATTAAGAAATCAAATGAAGATTTCTATTTCTCATAGAAAGTGTCATCTGTAGTTTTGAACTTAAACATCTTGTTAGATTGATCAATAGTTTCAATTTAGCGTTAACACCATAGATCTCAAATAAGGCTTTGCATAATTGTCCTTTTTAATACAAAATAAATGCCTTTTGTATATTGTACCTTATCTATTTCTCCTGTGGTGAAGGGGTTAGAATAATCCCGCGGTAGGCATGCCTGTCGTAAGACGTGACTAAAACACCTTGCCAATCCGACACTTGTGTAAGAAGTGTGCATGGTAGCCTGCGACATTTGACCAGAGATTACAATATCTGATACTATGGGGGTCAGTGGCTCGCATTTTTGACTGTGCTGACCAGTTAATGTTGGACTCGTAGTGACTGTGATTAATATCAAAATTTACGCGTGGAGAATGTTCATTCATTCGGCGTGGAGTTGCGTATTCACTACCGGGTGCTGAGACCCAAAGATCAGCAGAGGCTTAGATGAGCCTCATATCAAACCAAAGTAGAAGTTATGTCTTACACACATTTCTTCATTGGCACCGGCGGAGTTCTCTGGAGTTCCAATGGGCGCATATACTGATGTATGTGTTAAAAACACTGTGATTTTAAGCCTTCATAGCAGGAAATCACGTTAAATAACTCTGGACTTCTGTACATTATATATGTCCCTTTACATATGGTGCTCTGAACTGATAAAGTATCTAACTTTCCATTTAGTAAAGAGATAATTTTTCTTAGTTTGTAATTTAAATTTTCTGCTTTTAGTTTTTGATGTCGTTTTTGTCTTTCGCTTTATCTTGCAATAGACACGTTCCATAGTTCTCCAGTTAAATGCATTGTTTGCAGTACCTAACAATCTTAAAGTTTTTCATTGCCACATCCATTATCAATGCTACCGAAAAAGGGCGTCTATTGTGTGGCATGCAACACAAAATATAAGCCAAGATTTTATGGAAGTTAACAAAACTATTTCCCATTTTCTGGTTAGTGGCATTTGCAGTGTCTTCCCCCTCTTCCAGCCAGACGTGAAAATTGTGTGCAGTTTGTCATTTGCAGGCGTAACATTTCCATTGTATTTTTCCATTTATCGCCAGGATTTGTGTGTCATAAAGTCAGTAAGTTTGGATTTTCTTCACATTTTTGCATTTTTGTATTTTTGTAATTTTGTATTTTTGTAATATTGTATTTCTCTATTTTTGTTTTTGTATAAGTATACTGTAGCCCGTGTGCATCTGCAGCTGCCGAGTGAAGCTTTACGCTTTGAAAAACTGTGCCTGTTCAGAACGGGGAAGCACAGAAGTACTTAACCAAAAGTGTTGTTAATGCAATTTGAACGCGTTCAGAACGTTGCACATTTTTTGCTTAAATAATTTCTTCAGATTGCAATTGTTGGCGTAGGTTCGAGTTGTTTTGGGGCGTGTTAAAGTGCTCATGTAGAAAATTTGTGGAAAATTAATTTAGTAAAACTACAAACAGCACTTGTCAGAGTTGTCAGAATCAAAATTGCACAAATTAATTTGGGGGACAATTATGTGGCCAAAAGGTGCGGTAGTGTGGCAAGATAATAATAATGGTAAGATAATTTATAAGAGGATAAATTAATTTTATAATTGCAGTTTAAGAACTGCAACCATTTGTCATACCATTTTCTCATTTCTTAATCCATACCTATTTAACATAATATATGGAAATCTTTAAATAGTAAGAAGAGGTTGTCTTAAAAGCTTATATTGTTGGGAATGATTCTGTTTGCAATTCAAAAAGTACTTAAAATTATAAATTGAATTCCTGAAACTGCAGTCAATTCATTCTATCTATATGTCTCTTTGATTGAATTGAAACCCATATATGTTAACATGATTTGTTAGAAGCTTACTGTGATTATTGACAACTGACAGTGTTTGCCGATTGACTTTTAAAACTTCTATAAAAAGGGGACAAGATATTTATTAGGTACTTTCCTTGTAAATTCAATATATTAAGTAGGTGATGATTTAATTATGCGAACATTTTGTCATGGAAAAATTTTTCTTGAGAGAAACAAATTTAATTTTAGTATATCAAAAGATCTTTCAATTATTAATTCCATTATATATTATTTAAATAGGTTATAATGATAATCTCTTTCCGGTTTTCGTTCCTGCAAAAATATCGATTTTTTCGGTTTTTGGTTCGGTTCCATTTCGAAGCCCTGTGTAGAAATACCTTAATCTTTTCATATACATTTACTGTAGAATTAGAGTGTTTATAACTAAATCTGTGATCACACGTTGCATACAAAATGACGAATTTACAACTGGTACTGCAGTACAGATAAATGCCAGGGTAAAATATAGTTCATTGATTTGACTACATAGTAGCTTGCTGGTGATTTACATGTTGAAATACCTTAACCTTTTCATGTAGCATAGCTATGTATTTCCTTATTTCCTGAATTTTCTTTTCTTCCTTTTCTACGAACTTAATAGAGTTCCGGCAATTATCAATGAATCAGCCTATCCTTGAAATAGGCATTTGTAATAGAAACACCACATTAGGTGAATAATATAAAAACATCATAGTCATTTATATATTATATATTGCCCAAAAACGGTTAAGACATTGTTATGACAGTTTGGGCTTTATGTGGAAGAGGTAGTCTGCAGATCATTAATTGAGAAATGCTGATATAAAACATACCAACGAAACAAAACAGAATTGGTGATCAAATTGGCGTGCATTTTATATAATATTTCTCTTTTTTTTTATCTTTTGGAAGTAGTCATAAAAACTTACATTCTATCTGCCTGAAGTTTTTGAACACAATTTCACAATAGCGTAACGAGTTTTTGCCACCAGAAATAGAATAGAATATAATATATATGGGGCATTGGCTGATTTCTTTTACTACTATCCGACCCTAACTGTACAGAACACACTGCAATTCTCATATATATGCCAGTTGTTGATGCCATGCTAGCAATTGACCAGGTAGATATAGAAACTTTTGACTTAGTAAACTCTCTGGCTTGGGATCAAAGTCGAACAAATTTAGCTTTCGAATATTGGTTTATATGTCAGTCGTTGAGAACATCCCAACAATTGACCAAACAGATATAGGAACTTTTGGCTCAGTAATCTCTCTAGTTCAGATCGAAGCCGGACAATCAGACAAAATCAGTCGACATATTTTTCCTTTAGATAACTGAATTTGTTTAGATGATAAAGTAGATCATGATAACCCATCAAATAAACAATGTCAAGTTTATATTACTGAGTGAAGATGCTCTAACGTAATTGTAAGGATGAACTACCTCTTTAGTATGGCAACTATATGAAGTGTTCTGCTAGTAACAATTTCTTTTAGTTACAAACCAGTCAACTTATTTCACATTGAGTATTTAGTCCACAGATTATATAGCTGATAGAATTCTTGCAAGTTTATATGCTGACTCATTATCAGACACTCAACGAAAGCTTCACTCTCTCATTTTCGCTACTTGCGAAAAGCAGATCTTTAATTTCTATTTAAATGCTTATAAATTAATCAATTATTTGCTTTACATTCAATATTATTTTTGCATCTATTAATAAAAAAAGAAATTTAAAAAAATATATATATATCTGTGAGGTAGCTATTCTAGTATTTAAACTGTAAATCCAGTACTTTGATGTAATTCAGGTCGATTGATATTTTAAAAATTTGGGCACAAAACAGTATCATAAAACCCTTCTTGATATTGAACTTATGATGCATTCCAATTCCCCATTCAATAGATCTGCTCTAATTCATTTCATGAACGAAACGCATTAAAAAGCATATGCAACTTCTAATATTCAAAGCTGCTAAATGAAAGATTTGAAAAGTTAGCATCTCCATAGGGAACCAGTGCACATCACAACACATCAATATAACGACTTCATGGAAGAGGCTAAAAGATTTATGTGCTGCTCCAGTGATTGTGCAGTGTGGAGCCGTGCTGTGCTCCTGTATTTATCGTTACAAATGAAGCATCGCTCCGTACACGATTTTAAAATTTATTTGATTACAGTTCTTTTAGCTTTTCTTACAGCATTTGTACCGTTGCTAACTGCTAACTGCTAACTGCTAACTGACTTACAGCAATCTGAGTGAGCAATAAATTTTCAATGGTTAACATGTCGTATACGTAACATTTGCATTTTGCATTTGTTTGCTTTTCGCGTGCTGAAGGGGGAGTGAGGTTGAAAGTCTTTAGTTTCAGTTACTTACGAGTGGCGGTTTATCAACTAAACGTTTGCAATTGTTCATTTCCGTTGGTGAATTGTCTTCCTCTGAACTGGGCGAGCGTGGCACCTGATGTTGATGTTGTTCAATGTTTGTCTCATTGCAACTAAAAATTCAATTTAAATTGTGTTAGAAAATTATATTTAAATCTAATTTGAATATATTTGTATGTATGAGTATTTTAATTAAATTACCTTAAACTTATTTGCGGCAGCAGATGTAAAGGTCGGCTGCCTTGATTAGTGGGCACGTGAGTCATGGGCTGTTCGACACGTATGCGTATATCCTGCATATTTTCCGCTGCTTTACTATTATTTCAATACTTAAATGAACGATTGGAGTTCAACATTTGCTTGTGAGATAATATTTAGACCTAAAATGAAAAAATTTAAAATAAATAAATTTATTTAAATTAAAATTTTTTATTTGTTAATTTTTTGTTAAACAAGGATCATTTTTATTTTGGTATTTTGCGTAAAAAGAGTCCTTTTTGGTTTTCGTTTTTTACTTCTCAACTGAACAGTACTTAAAATTTTAAACTTTTCTATTTTTCAGCACTTAAGCAAACAAAAGTAAACTTCCACAAAACAAAATAAAACTTCTAAAGACTCTAAAGTACTTGAAATTTTCTTATAAACACCAAATTTTACAAAATTATACCCAAAATTTGTGTTGCCTGTCCTTCGTCTGTGCTCATCGTCATCAGTTCAAATTTAAGCAGGCAAAAATTCTGGTAGAGATTTTTGCGGTCTTCGGTGGCAAAGTTTGTGGTTTGTCAAAGTCTTTAAAGTGCCTCGAACGTGTTTTAAAGTTTAAAATTAAGCAAAAACCTACTTCGGCTTCGTCTCTCGCTCAAAATGATTAGAACTTTAGAAAATTTACAGGATATTTGATAGTTTCTTTAAGCTTTAATTAAATGCCATAAGCAATTTAAATACTGCCACAATTGGTATTGCTGCTGCCGCCACTACTAATAGTCAGTGTATACCCAATCCTTCCAATCCTGCCTGCTGATATGGTCTCATTATTTTGTTGGTTATCGGGTTTCTAATAATTTTTGCTGCACTGCCTTTTTTGTTTCTATTAGCACTTGGCCATCAATAGACCGCAAATATTTTGATAATGGCTAAAATTTAAATAACTGATATGTTAATAACTGTTCTTGGTCCTTTGGCTTATTGGCTCTTTTTGCTTTTGTTATTATGACTGCTTCTGCTGTGGTTAGTGTTGGTTGGTTCATGGTGGTTCGTGGTAGATACTCTGCCTTTGGTTTCGGTGCTGATAATAACTTAGCCTTTCTCATTGCGATTAACTCCGTTTCATTCGTTTCATCCGTTTCATCCGTTTCATGTCTGTTTATTTAGTGAAGCGTTATGAGCTTTTTGTTGTTGCTATTTCTACTGCTGCTGTCTGTGCTTAGTTTACGCTTCAATGATTTTTATGTTAGCACATTAGTTTATATATTGCAGATAGTTTGTTTTTCTTGGAATTAGATGCTGCAGATAGATTTATTTTAGCATAAATAAACGCAAAGCAATTTTTCGATTAACTATTAGTAGAGACATAAAAAAATTCCATATATGTACATATGTACACCATAATATTCACTTTATTAATATATTTGTTATTAGAATTTCGTTGAGAATAATAAATTTTTATGATTTCAATAAGCAGTTGATGATATTCAGTGATTTTAGTAAATCTCTGATATTAAAATTGTTGGGAACTTAATAATACTCTAATAATATGTGCAGTAAAAACAGTACTACTTTAAGAATTACACAATTCAGTTTTTTTCTAAGAAATGTAAAAATTTTTAAATTATTTTTTATCACAATACAATCATATAAACAATAATAATCAAGTTAGAAAATAATAAACATATAGCGAAGACATAAGAAATACTAGAATATGGTATCCTAGATTAAGTAAGGTAAGGTGAAGTCGACGGAAGACCAAAACCTCTTTAATTAGCTAAGAAAGCCATTTTGATTCTACAATTCTTCGTAATAGTGGGTAGCGGTCATGTTGGAACGAGCTGGAAGCATTGATAAATGCGGGTATCTAGCCAATGTCAAAGCTGGAGATATCGCCGAGTATGTTAAAGAAGGGGACACACAAAAGCATAAGTCTCAGCACCGGGAGACACTACCGGCTACTACCGTGGGTAGACCGAGCTTGGTTCCATGCCATCCTATATATTAGTACTCTGTTAAAACAGATATTAACATAGATACTTTTGATTTTCCTCTGTGTACCAAGTCAGAGTTTCTATATTTGGAGTAAATTAGCCATGTAACCCTAGCCCTGACTTGTAAGGAAGTATGAGTTAATTTCCTATTTGCCTGTCGCAAAATGTTGTCATAACTGCTAGGACAGGATGTCGTTTCATGAAACTAAAGAATATTCTTTGGGATCCTTTATTCTTCTAATACTATCTATGGAAGCTAAAAACAATTTTTTTTGAAAAGAAACTATCGAAGGATTATAAGTATGTATAAGCGGAAATTTAATCAAGAATAATTATTTAAAAATTTTGAAAACCTAAAATTTAACTATGTTGTCAGCAAAAAGGTTTCCAAAAAAATTATTTTCAATCACACCATATAAGTACAAGGAACTATTAACTATCATATTAAGGAATATTTAATGGACTAAAAAACAATAGATGATCTAAGTTGCTAGATACATGCAGGGTCCTAGTACCTCGTTAAATATATTAAATAGACTCGCAACTCTCGTGCGATTTTTTTTATTCCTTGCACCAAGGAATTAGCTCAGATATCCACTTGGGGAACCGTTGGTGCATAACATGATATTTATAGTCAACATGGGAACTTATTTTTCATAATGTATTGTAATTGTAAAATTTAGTTAGAATGGTAGTGTTTGTTATGTTGTGAATCCAACCTGTCGAAAGCGTGAATGTACTATCGAAAGTATCGATGCTGTTTTTTAAAGAGATGGATAAAATCGAGAACAATACACTTCAATTTCTAACATATGCGGTCCAAAACATATATAAAAAAAATTAAACCAACGAATTTTTCCAAAGATGATGTATGTATATGAGGATGTATACTTAGCGAAATCCGAATTAGCTTTATGGTCAGTGTAAGCCCATAAAGTCCATAAAGTCTATTATTATTTATTTTATTAAAAGAGTAGACGTGAAAATTGCCCAACAGCCGGTACTGCGGCCATAAGAGACCTATTGCGCCAGTTTCACTATTGATTAAACAAAGCCCCTTAAAGCTTTATGAATAAAGTCTAGAACTAAATCTAGAGAAGAGTTCTTTATCTGTTCTGGTGACAGAAATTCTTTATGAAACAGGTTTCTTCTGTGCGTTATTAAAGCTGGACAGTCACAAAGAATGTGCATGGTCGTTTCCTCATCTTCGAGGCATAATCTGCATTCCGAGTTCGCATATAATTGTAGTTTATGAAGGTGATATTACAGACCATAATGACCTGTAATGAAACCCGTTATCAACCTTAAATTATATTTTGAGAATTTAAGAATGTCTTTGTAGGATTACGGTGTTATCAGTGCTTTGCTTTGTCTGAGTCCTGGAAAGTTTACCCAGTACTCCAGCCGCATATGGTTTTCCATTTCCTTGATAATCTGTTTTGTACTGTCCCAGTTTATTTCACAAAAGGGTTGAGGGCCTATAAAAGCAGTTTTGATGCAGTTCTGGCTAGCTCATCAGCTTTTTCATTTCCCAAAACTCCTCTGTGGCTCGGAACCCAGTAAAGGCTTACCTTATTCTTAGCTGCAAGTGATTGCAGAAGCTCGTAACACTCTAGGGCCTGTTTTGATTTGAAAATTCATGAAGTCTAAAGTACAAGTCTCTTCCAAATAGATTGCTTGTCATAGAGCATAAAATTGATAATTTAAATTAAATTATTATTTCTTTAGTAAACAAACTTTCCAATATTCATTTAACATTGAAGTGGTTTACAATATTTTGTTTACCATTTCTAGTTTTTAATGAAAAATATCTAAAATTTAATTAGCTTCCAAAATCCATTTAATCACTTCGAAAGAGCATACCGTTCTGTGGTGCAGAGAAGCTATCGTTGTAGTAGAATTAGAATTGGAATGCTAAGCATATGAAATTGTTTACATGCAGGTAACTTTTATGAATAACAGCAACAGCAACAACAGTAACAGTAACAGCAACATCAACAACAACAACAACATTTGCAACATGTAACAGGCAAACTTTCATGTGATAAACCAAAAAGTTGTGCTTTTCTGGAGGGAAAAACTTTGTATTATTGCAACAAACAATATTCGCTGGCGGCGAAGATACTTAGGTAGCTTCTTACTTGAAATTAGTTTATTTCCAATAAAAAGATTATCGAGGTCTTTGGCTATATTTTTTACCCGTTTCCTCATTTTTCACCCGTTGTTATTCTCATTTTATGGCATATTAATGGGTTATTTGCCAAGGAAAACTTTGTACTGCTGCGCTAAACAAATCGCAGTAAAATGCAATTTTGTTTGGTTGCAGCCAATGTTGCCGGCAAACTTTGCAGTTTCGGTTTTCTTGGTTTTATTGCACAAAACTGAGAATTTATTTATTTAAGCAGCAGACAAAGTTTAAAAGTAGTTACAACTTTTCGTTTTTAAGTGGGCGCCTGACGAATGTCGGAGGAGGATGGGTGCATCGTTAGTGGTTCCCCTCATCCTCAGTTGGTTGGGTGTGCTTTTTGGTGTTGCATTGTTAGTTGCAACTACGAATAAATGCAAATGAATTGGAAATTAGTGATTGTTTCTTGTTATGTGAATAATCGAAAAACTGCAAAATAGCAAGAAATAAATTTCAAATTTACACATTTGTGTTAAGTTTTACGAAAATTGAAGTCATTTCAAGCAAATTTACTGTAACTCTGTAACTTTATAACTCTGTAACTTGGAATTTTGTGTGAATTTCCGCATTATGAGTTGCTGTTATAATATCAACTCATGCTCATACATTTTAATGACTTTTGTTTAACATTCACTCTGCAACACATTTATGAAGTTTCTCAGTGTTGCTGTCAACATTTCATTTCTGCATTACAGAAGATGTCCTTTTTGTGCGGGCAAGTGAAAGCTACTCCGGTATGAAGACATATGCTGCAACAGAATTTATATCTTATTTTGTATTTTTTTTTGTTTATGTCTCTAACAGCAATTACAACTACAATAAGTACAGCTACACAGCTACTACGACGACATCATCAACAGCAACAAGAGCAACAAGAGCAACAAATCCCAACAACACCGACAAGTAACAAGTAATTTAAAATAATCAACAAAATCAGTTTTTGTTGTCGCTTCATTATCATGTTGCATCACATGTGATTACAGGCATACACGGCAAAGATTCTTGCTGTGACACATTATCATTGTTGTCAAACTGTAACAAAAACAAGTAGCACAACAAGGAACACAACAACTGGAACAACATGGCATAAATGGGAGAAAACATGAAGTATACTAGCGTAGTAAGTGGAACAATTGTTACAATTGAAACAGACAACAACTACAACAACCAACAACATCAGCAGCTACAGAAGGAACTGCATCAGCAATAGTTACCAGCAACAAAAATAAAAGCAGTGAAAAGATTTACAAAATGTTAGCTAAATTCTGTTGAATTTTGCGACATGCCAGAGGGGAGAAGGTCATCGATCTTGTAAAGCACAGCTTACATCTAAGATTGTAATAAAACATTTATACAAAATAATAAAATACAATTGTAAATGTTTACAAAACATAAAATTTCATATATATTACTTCAATAATAATAAAGATTTTCCACGAAATAATGATAGTAAGAATATGTGCTTACTATGTCATATTAATATCACATAATATACTCGTATAATGAGTCAACGTCTTTTTATCTTCCTTACTCACATATGTTTTACTTTTCAAGCAATTTCATACTATATCCATAGATAGTTTCTTTTATGACCCAACAAATTTATTTGATGCGCTTTACATGATACGTAGGTGAAGCGCATAGCTCTCCTTTGTCAATCTGCTTCCTTGTAGCGCTTTCGTGGTCTAATTCCTAAAAATACTAACTGCTCAGAGTATAGCGAGAGCAAAGCGCTTACTTACACTAACACATAGTAATGTAAAAAGATGCGTTATCTGTAAGGAAAGTGTTGCGTTTTAGTACTTCTTCGAAATGCATTAATAGCGCCATTAAAGCGCATGATCGACTGCTGGGAATAGATAAAAATAACAAAGATGATTATGAAATACAGGTTCCTGAAATAGTTTCAAACTGATACATTGAGTTATACATTGTTGTGTTGGATCATTATCATTAAATTAAAATGAGTTGTATAATTCTGAGTTTTAGACAGATTTTATTAAGTTGGATGCGATCAGATACTTTGCTTTGTGAAGTTCTAATTAGAGCTTAGGCATATTAACTATGCAATGATAAAATTGTTTACGAGCGGTGAACGAGAGTAATGAGTAATACTCTGAGCTTAAAGTACCAAAGAAGAACTTCAGTAACCACAGTCAACTGGTTACTAATGAGTACATATTGGAATTATCGGGAAACTCTTGGCATTTCCATTAATAACAGCAACAATACTAGCCAGTAGTTGCTCTGGAAACTAAAAATATCCAGCTGCATAATAGCTTGTTTTCTGATATTTACATTATCGAACTATCAATAAACTGTAATGAACAACAACAACGATACAAACTTGTATAGAACATTAGAGTAACCGCAGCCAGTATTCGCTCAGAAGCTAATATTTCTAGTTGTACAAGTATAATAAAACGTTAATTAAGGATTATATTATTAAAATATCGAAAAATTATATCAATATTAACAACAATGATATCAACTTTAAGATCCGATAAAGTATATCTAGCTAATAGTCTCTCCGGGAGTTAACAATATTTAGTTGTACAATTATCTGATTTCTTATGACTACGTTTTCGCACTATTAAAAAAATCTTAGTACAATGATATCAGCTTGAAAAACCGATAAAGAATATAGTAAAACCTATAGGTCAATAGGTGTTACTAACATATAATGTCAGCAGACAGTTAACTTGCAGAGATCCTTATGCTACTCTTTGCATATAGGGTTCAGAATTATAAACGTCATCACTCTTTGTCCTATATTCAGAATAATGGAGGTCATAATTTAATATAACATAAATATGGAGCAATTCTTAAAGTTTTATTCAGAAAAATTTCTCTCCAGATCAACTTTGTGTGGACTGTAAGAACATTATGTGAATGAATTATGTACCGTGTTTGAGTGCCGTTCTTAAAAACATGAACTATTCTTATGATATGATGATGATGAGCTTTACCCCTATGTTCACGTAGTTCGTTGTTATCCAAAGTATATTTGACTATGAATTGACTATGAAGGGAGACTTAAAAACGATGTCTCAATTAAAAACATGTGTAGAGAAGCAGTTCAAAAAAAAAAAGAGAGTAAGTATTTACCGTCGATGAAATTATCAAGTAGAGGGATCATATAGTGAGTAAGAGTATATGTTTTTAAAAGGTGAGTATGTGAATCAAAGGTCCAGGCCGATATACGAAATAAATTGATAGGACTACCAACGCAAGTAAGGTTTTGTCAAAATGATTTTTTTCTATAAATTTGTATGTCTTCTTTTTCTTCTTATTTGGCACTACAGTCCAGTGTGTGTTATTGCAGTAGCTCACGGATACATCCTCTCAGCTTCAATGCATTCCACCACTAAATGCACTACAATTTTAGTCTTAGTATATGGACAATACTACGCGACAATAAAGTAGAAATCTCTTGCTGGCAGCACTGTATGAATAATTGGAGGAAGTAATAGAAGCGATAGTAGATATAGTTTTCGTACTCAGTATATATATCTGAAGAAATTTGTATTTGCACGTACATAATTACAATTTATAATAACAATTATAACAATAATATTATTAATAATAAAATAATAACAATTTTCTATACAATTGACAGAATATTTCTGTCTATATCTCTTCTCTTCTAAATATACCAAGGTGGTGATTAAACATTTCATCTGTGAATTATTTACGTGATGCGATTATTGTAAATAAATCAAATATAAATATTATTTTGAGTAAAACTTGAGACTTCAATTTGTAATGTGAAGCTGCTAATTTAATATATATTTCTTGAAGAATATCGGTTGAATAACTTAAAAGGGCTTTTCATTGACCGGTAGCAAATACTTCATTGTTGGTATTTCACTTGGAAACCTTCATCTATTTCTGTAGAAATCTACATCGACTTTCCTTTGCTAACAATAAAATTATTTATCAGTGAAGCATGGACCTCACTGATTCGATTCGTTGTATGATAAGATATAATATATAAATATTCATTTAATAACAAAAATAATAACTTTACTACTTTATATTTTTATTTTCTGCAGCAACTTGAGTGCAATGAAAATTGTGCTGTACTCGTATTTAAAAAGTCTTAATAAATGTCTAAGCGATATTTTGAGCATTTGCTGCATTCCAGCAGTTCCTTGGTTCATTTGCAGTCGGATCATGTTGCCTTGTGCTACTGCAACATGGCTTTCTAATGCGGCACGTACCGCTCATTTCAGAGCTAACGTCAAAGTTGAAGCTACTGTGTCAGCATATTTCATGCACGAATGGTCAAAAATTATTTGCAACTGTGATTCCAAGAAATAATCAAAAATAATACAAAGCAATACGGCAAAGCAGAAAATTAAAATTATTTAACCTGAAAGCAAAATCGAACTCCAGCAAGAAATTCATTTCCAAATTTAATTATTTTAAAACGAGCAACTTCAAGAATTTTCCGCCGAGCCGCACAAACAAGCGAGCGGAATGCAGTGAAGTTCGGATGCAGATACAGATTAAAATTGCATTCAATTGCACATCGAATAAACATCTAAAGTGCACATGTGAAAATGAGAATTTGTAAAATTCAGTTCCTATGCATGTAAGCAGATTTTAATTTTTTATTGTGCAATATTCTAGTTTTATTGTCGTCTGGAACTACATTTCCATTACTTTTGTTTCTTTTGTTAGAGTTCCGTTCCTTCAGTTGCATTCCTCAGATTTCTTAGTTCTTTTGAATTTTTCTGAATGAAAGTGCTGCAAGTACTTAAAAGTTGAAGTGCATTGATGTTAAAGGCACATACATGTAAGTATGTACTCGTGAGTAAGTACGTATATAAATTTAGTACAGGTTAAATGATGCATCTCTATCTATGACAGTCCATATAAGTTTTTTTGCTCCTAAACGTTTCAAAGAAAGAAGGAAAATATCTTGAAAGTGTTCTATTAGTTAGTGAAATTTCTAAACTGCAGACGAGTACGTATAGAGAATGAGGTCAAAAAGTTATTAAAGTCATCAAAATATAAAGAGGAATTAGTGTTGTTTATACGTTCTTTTATGTAAAGCTTTATGCTTTAGTGTTATTAAATGTCCTCACAGGAGTTTAAATAATCGATGGAAAAACATCGATTAACGATTTTTAATATAAATGGAGATAGAAACATATAAATATATTATATAAAATACAAATAATAAAGTAATTTTCGAAAAAAAAACTTAAATAAGCCCTCTATGATGTAAGACATGTAAAGGGGCATATGAATCGTAGCTCAACATTGTAGGTCTGTGGGAAACCCCTTGAAAGCTACATTTGTTTAATTTACCAAGAAACCTTCCATAACGCAAAAACATTGATAATATTTTTGTGATACCCTCTTTAAGACTTGTACTTTAAGAAGGAAGTAAGTAAAATATTTGGCTATGGTTATTAGATAGTTAAAACTTATAAGAAATACAGCTGTAAGACCAAACTTACGGTAATGATACGTAGAAAATAGGCGATGAAAATCTTACACGAATATAGGATATAGTGGCTATACACAATAATGGCATGGTCAATTGTAGCCAAAGATGCATTTGCTTGATTAAAGACAAGTCAAGTAGTGTTAAAAAAAAATACAAAGACAGACATGTTCTATAGGATCCGTATAAGACATATCGCAATACGTGTTAGCACAAAAAATTGTTATAGTATTTGTAAAAAGAATTGATTGGAATAAATAACGAGCCGGTACTTCTAAATATATTGTTGAGCTCAGAAAACCTGCTAGACTGTCCACGAAACAAAACTAGTAAGTTTACTAAATAACGAATTGGAATAGACAATGATTTAGATCATGCTTACATTTTTAAAGAAAATATAAGGTTCAATGAAGCGAAAGTTATGAAGGCAATAACCAAACATACAGAACTAGAAATTCAGATTAGTAAAATTTTTACGAAGCTTAATCTATACTATACTATATCTAACTTATTTTGAGGTAAATATGCCATCAGTTAGGCAGCAGTGTTCCAGTAAAGTTTTAATGTCGATTAGCTAGCCAGAGAAGAAACCTACAAAGCAATGGTAAAGCCTAAACCTCATTGTAGTATGGTTAGAACGGTATGAAATGAAGAGCTAAGTAATTAAAAATACATAAGAAGTTAGAACTTTTTAAAATCCTCATAGATTTTAGACAATCTAAATTGCTATAAGGTAACTAAAGTACAGAAATTAAATTAGTTAGACAAAGAGAACTCAGCCAGTTTTTGTTCGGTCGTTGCACCTAAACGGCTTCAAGAGAATGATAAAAGCAGAGAGAGACCAGAGAATAATCGACAGAGCAATGGTAAGGACTGAACCTTATCGGTGTATGGGTAAATGAGTATGAGAGGAAGCACTAGGGGTCAAGAAAGGCCGAAACTTTTAGCCAAGTATGTATGTTTAGCTTAATTTAAATAGTTATTTGACAACTTAAATAGTATAAGATTTGTTTGCAGTATTGAATTATTCAAAAACACCTGTCAAGTAAAAATATTTAAATCTTTAACTCTTTAAATAAAGCTTTTAACTTTGATAGGGAGTATATAATTTCTAGTTTTATCTATTTATAATGCAGTACTACTAGTATAAATAAAATCTACTAGTACTACTAGTATAATTGCTTATAATTGTTCAAGTTTAGAATAAGAATAACAAACAAAACTAAAATCTAATTCGAATATGAGCTTTAAGAAAGCAATGGGTCGCAAATTCGAAGTAGTTTAGGTAGATTAACCAATCATTTGAACTCTATGGGTCTACTATGATAAACATTTGAAGTAAATGATAAAAATTTTGAATAGAAATCTACTAAATTTTTGGCTTAACTTAAATCCAATTATCACATTTTTAGTGAAAATATCTCTCTAGTCAATTAGCTTTTAAATTTAATATGTACCTAATAAAAAATGATTAATAATAATAAAAAATTATTGCTCCCAAACTACACATTTCACTGTATCAATTTAATAATAATAAATGTATAAATTTATACCAAGCAGCAATGACTTAAGACATATCAAATTTGCTATAAAAATAACATTTTCCACACACAATTTGTCATAGTCGTTAACCTTAAATGTCACATCATAAAAGCACGACAATAAGGACGAAAACGCTATGGCAATCAAAAATCGCATGTCTGCAGATACCATATATAAAATAAGAAGAGACCGAAAGCTGAAAAAATGGAAGAAAATGAAATAACAACTTCCAAAACAATAGTTTCCAAACGATTTAACAATGAATTTAGAACGAGAATCTCATAACCCAAACAAAACAGAAACTGTGAAATCCACGAAACTGGCGAAATCCTTTGCAAACACGATATCAATTTCAATGGATTTTAGTGAGCTTGAGCTCTGTAACACATGTTTGCACAGAGGATTTCTGGTTTTGTTATAAAAGTTTTTATTAGAATTTTATTTAATTCTTTTTATTTTTTTATTTTTTGATGTTAAGTTTAAGTTGTCATTGTGCGAAAATCGAAATTTAAGTACAGCTAATATACGAAAACAAAGGACAGGTTAGTTGAGTATTCCACTAAGGCAGTATTATGATAATAAACTCGATTTCTGTTATATGTTATATGTGGAGATGAGAGACAACATCGCGAAACTTTCAACTTTCAACTTATGTATGTCATAGTTTTGAAATAAGAACAATAGAAATACATATCACAAGGACTAACAGTTAAGAATCAAACAAAAGAGTTGAGGCACTGCAGTGGCTTAGTAAGAAAGTTTTTATGAAAATTTTAAAAATAATGAGTACTTTGATCTTATATTATTTTTCTATATAAATCATGCGAGTTGGGTTCTATTTTTACAACAATGAGCGTATTTCTATAAACCAAAGGAATATCCTAACAATTGCTGGTGTTAATCTATTTTATAAATATAATTAAGTAGCTATAATACCGTCTTTGATGTTATACTTCTATTAATTGATCTAAAATCTGTAAGTTCTTCAACCTCTCTGTAGACTGGCGACTGCGTACAAGATTTGTGGTTAGCCTATTAAGATCTTTAAATAGGCTAGGTGTTTATTATGTTGAAGCTGTTTTGAGCTAGTGCACTTAAGCACTTATATTGAAGAAACTCGAGGTTTCTTTAAAACCCCCCTCTACACCTTGACTAGATTATTGTTTATCACTTTATCAGACTATAATTGACCTCAGATCTGCATACCTCCCCGAGGAGCCTGTAACCATTCTGAAATTTGATAACGCGGTGTTGGTGTTTAGTTTTACTAAATTCATAAAGTTTCTAACTACCAATAAGTACCTCCAAGTAAGATCAAGTAATTTAAATATATTTTATTGCCCTCAAAGAGTAGAGTGCAATACACATATAGTAAAGCTAGACCAAAGGATTATATATCACTGATTTTTCATTTGTTGAATATAGTATGATCCTTAACTGTTTGAGCTAATTTTTTTAAAGGTGAATTCCTTCCTTTATGAAAGCTTAATTTTGCATTAAAAATAACCGAAATTATTGAATAATATAATAAAGTATATATAAAGTACAGCATATATAAAGTTTATATCGTTGCTTTAAAAATTAAGTCCAATATCATTATGTCAGCCTGTACACTTTCGTAGGCTGATTGAGATATAATTTTTTAAAGATATTTCTTTAATAATCACAAGTGTTCTTCGTAAGATCTTTGGTCTTCTACGAATTGTCGACGACTACCGCATTCGAGCTGTACGAACTTTATTATTGATATAACTCAGCGAATTAACATCCAGCGGTTTCGCTGGATTGGTCATGTTGTGAGAATGGATTTAAAGCGGTAGTTGGAAGAAGATGGCGTAGAGGTAACCCGTGTCTAAGATTGAGTGATTATAGTTCAAGTAACACTAATCGAAACTGATATTCGATACTGAAAATGGTGCGCATACAGCAGAGGCACCTGCGGACATGTATTATGGCAAAGCTAAATCCTGTAACGGGTTGTTATGACCAAACAAGAAAGTAGATAAGTAACCACAATTGTCCTGAAACGCATTTCTTGTAGTGGTAGCGTATATCAAAACGATTAACTTTCAAAGTGAATTTCAATTTGGGAAATACTCAAAAGTAAGAATTATTCCTTATTCGGATAAGGATCAATGCACCACGATGTCTTTCAACGATGGTGTAGTCGATGCGTGGCTGTCGATATTTTGATCGCACTTATCCAATTCTCACTTAATGTTAACGTAAAGGTACACATATTAACTGATCTGCTGATATGATTTCAATTCTCTCTGATTTGAATGAAACAGTTAGCGTTGTCTTGATTTATCTATTTTATAAGCTTAATTTTTTTTTAACTGTTTCGATGACTTTCATTTCGCACTCTGACATATTGTTTTCAGGGCAAACTGAGTACACGACGTTTTCTCACCAAATATAATAAGAGACATGCTTGATTTTTTCGGTAAATCTTTAACAAATATCTAGTCTTTTTGGTCGTCCGTCAGAGTCTGTGGTACAAAACGGGCACAGAACTTTCATTTGCTCAAATCTTCAGTCAAAATTCAAAATTCAGTCGACAATCAGTACTATTTGGTATTTCGGTTTCCTTTTCGATGAGTGCTGAAGACATACAGCGTTCATTTCGGGGAATTTGATTTATTATATGGTATAATTATTTGGTTAAGTTAAGTTAATTGTCTTCTACTGAATTTATATGGATGTCTGTTTTTATATATAAGAAAAATATCTGTACATTTATTTATATTTTTATAGAAATATGTTTCTAAGTGAAAAAATGTTCCCATTATCATTTGTTTTAAAACTACGTCCCTGAGCCAGGCATCTCAAGATAAATACGGGTACGTCGTAAATGTACTCTTGGTAACAAGACGTTGCTGGTATTTGGTTCTACTTGCAGTTGAAATCTAAGCTACTTTTTCTAAGCAATTTTTATTTATTTATATAAAAATTTATTTTTGCCGTGCTTGAACACGAGTATAAGGTCGTTTCCGGTGAGTTTATTTGTATAGTTCTATTTGCTTTTTGGTTGTTATTTTTTTAATTTTTGTTTCTGTTTTTGCTTCTTGCTAAATTGCAGATGAAGAATTGTACTTTTGTACTCTGGATTTCATTGTTTTTTTTACAACTTTGAACTGAAGCAGGAAGCACTGTTCTTGCTAAGTTGGACATACTTTTGTTTTCATTTTTCTAATAAAAAAATATATTTTTTGGAGTATTTATTTTTGACTTAGACGTTTTTAGGTTTTCAGTTCGTCTGTTTACTTTTACTTGTGTTTTATTGTTTTATACTTGTTTTAAATTCAACTGCCTTAAAATATTAAGTGAATACTTCAGAAAATTAGGTTAGGGCACAAATAAAGGACAGTAGAACAATGTTTTAACATTCCTACATATATATACGAGTGTACCTATAAATATATATATAAAGCAATGGATTTTTCTCTTGTTATAAACTTGATTTCAACATATGTATCCGCATGTATTATGTCTAACCGACAAAATTCAACCTAAATAAGATTTATTTTAGAAAATAAAAAATTCCAGAAATTAAAAAACTAAAATTTATAAAGTTTTAAGTGATATTTTATGGTACTTGGCTGACGGAAACTTGGTTTTCAAATATTTGAGGTACTAATATGTTATTTTAATACTGAATTTTTTAAATTGAAATATATTTCAATCTTAACGCAATAAAAGTTTCGTCTTAATAAGAATACTTATAACTTGCTAAGAGACCTTAAAATGGATCCGGTCAAAAAATACTTAAGGGACAGAGACCTGAAACTATATACGAAAGCCGGCAGGCTGCCCTACTTAGCACTGTCTAATATCAGAGTAAACACTAACCGGATGGGGCGGTACACGGATCTTTGATCAACCATTAAATAATCACGAAGCTTATGAGGAATACACAAATAAGTCAGTGAGATAGGTGGGACTCTGGAGAAACCCCCCAGCTATCAAAGAGTAAAAGTGTCCTGATGCACCAACTTGGAAAATGCTCAACATTAGTTTAGCTTGCTTTTATTAGAAATATGTAAAAGTATTCATAATAGTTAAATTTAATGAAAATGAATTAATTGTTAATCCATTTATAAACTATTTGCGATTTGAGAAAAAATAGTAAGCATTGTTATGTTTTTAAGGCATTTTCATCAGTACATTTTTCAAAATTCTATCGAAATCATTCTAATAATGCACTATCTCTTCATCGAAAATATCAAAATAGTCATTACGGTCATGAATCATTTTTCCCGAAGTAGTTTGAGAACACTAAGTAGTAATTAAGCATCCGATCTGTAGAATATGTTGCTAGATGCTCTAGATCAATAAGATTAATACAGCTCATATATAGTTAAGTACAGACTTTTATAAGTTTTTTAGCTAAAGTGTGTCTTTAGCTGATGAAATGAATGAAATGTCTTGATAAAGTGTGGTGTAGACACGTTGTTCCATTAATTTTATATTTTATATTACGGATTGTTGTGACTTGTTAATATGATATAACTTTTTTTATTGAAAAGAATTTTAAAGAGACTAAGCGTGGTGGCAGCCCAGTAATGACCTGGAAAAGGACAGTTCAGCAAGACATGGGCAAATCGTTTAACGAGTTGAGCGCAATAGCACAAAATAGAAACCAGTGGAAAACTTTTGTAGCTTCCTTAAGCTCCTAATGGAGTATGGAAATAATAATAATAATAACATTAAAAAAAATACAGAGAAAAATTTAAAATATTTTTTTTCACACCAAAAATAATAATAAAATTAATTATAAACAAAATTCAAAGTCAAATGGGAGCACATATTATATTAATAAATATTGTATATAATTTTTTTTTTGTGATGAGGAGATGGAATGTTGTGTCCGACTCCCTAATATTTTTATGTAGTATACTCCCCCACGGAACCGATTTCGCAATACTTCGAGGAATAAATATTGTATATTAGTGTCATGTATTTAAATATAAGATTATATGAAAGATATATGAGATAATATAAAAATATAAAAAAATATTTCAAATAATTTTTATGTATTGTATATTAGTGTTATATATTTTAGGATATTATATAAGATTATAAAAGTATAGGAATGAATTTCAGATATTTATTTTGCAAATTAAAAAAATGAAAACAAAAATAATTATAAAAAAAATTCAACTCAGTCAAAGAGTCAACTCATATCACATCAATATAATCAAAAACCAAATAAATGACATATTCATAATCGAACACGAAATTCATTTTGTGTAATTCATGGAGCCACGAACCGTCATGTGTCAAGTCGTTCCATTAAAATGGTTCCAAATGCTTTTGGCATAAACAAGTTGAAATATCAAATCGAATTTCATATGCGTTTTATGCCGCAATAATCATTAGGAATGACACAGCGTATGAGCAACCGAACATCAGCTCCCCAGCTCCCACATATATGAGTACCATATACAATATAATGCAATATCAATATCAATTCTAATACCAACAGCAATTCGATTGACTTCAATTCAATATGAATTCAATTTAGAAATCGCGAGCAAAAAATAAAACATAAAACTGCAAAAACTCGTGGAAACCCGTGGAAAATAATGCAGGAAAACGTACGTATATCTATAAAATTGTATTAAAAACCAACAAGTGGAAAATTGCGCACAGCTGCCGAACATTGTTATTGTTATTGCATTATGAAGCGATAATGGCGACGGCGGTAATATGGATGATGGCGGTGGAAAAGTAAGCGCTGACACCAAATTACAAAATGGCGGACTTAGGCAATATCAAACTTACGGGTGGTTAGATACAACGCCGGCAAAGCTCAAAAATGAAAAAAAATCGTAAGTATTTTTGAGTAAAAATTTTTTTTATCATAACTAATTTCTCAGCATTCCTCACCTACTTTGCATATTGGCTTTGCTGGGAACCAGTGATGAAGTGGGGCGTGCAAATAGTTGAAATGTCATATGCGGTATGTGATTTTGTTGAAAAAGTTAAGTAAAGTTTAAGCTACCGGAAAAGCTGCTATTTGCATGCTTGCGAACGCAACCGTCAGTAGGTAAACATATCAAAATTTTATGAGTTCGCGCCAACATGGAAATACGGAAATATCGTCTGGAATCGAATTTCAGAGCACATATTTGCATAGCAATCCGAGTACAAGTACGAGTACCACTGACTGCTATGTGGCTGTGGAGTGCGATGGATGTGGAGGATGGAGTATGAATGCAGTCTGACAGCGTTACTTGTAAATGTGTCATGACAAATATAAATCCACATTTTGTGTGCTGTTACACATATTACTTATTTGTTTTTCCCCTTATTTTTTTTTTTTTTTTGTTTGAAATATTTTTCTGCTGACTTATAAGCATTTTTGGTGTGGGCGCATTTTGAATTATTTTTATGGATTTGTGTGAAGTTGTGCACTGGTGACAGTTCAATAAAAGTTGTAGCAATGCTGACACAGTTTTAAAGTTGGGAATATAAGTTGAGAATATATTTGCATATAAGTTATAAGTTTTACTTGGTTAAGTTTGAAATTAAATTAAAAAACTTTTTATTACTCATTTTACTTCTTCCCATAATACCACTAAGCACTACGACAGTTCCTTAAAGTATTTAATAAAGAAAGATTATGAATATGCATTTTAATTTGAAAGAAAAATTTGCACATAAAAATAAAATTAAATAAATTCAAACTAAAGGTTGTAAAAAAAAACTGTCCCGATCAGACGAAGACAAGCCAGTCCGTATGTAATATAATAGAAATATAATTTACAAGCAAATTCTAAAGCTAATATGCTCTCCTATAGATCTGTGGTAATATAACGGAATATTATTTGAGTTTAAGTGGGCTTTGAGCACAAGGTCGCTATTTCTATTCAATCTAGTCTATTGTCTCATGTCTCATGTTCCACATTTGTGGGCCTGTGGCACTTAATAAATATTATAAATATTTAATAAGTATTTTTATAATAAATATAATCGAAATTGAAAGAAAAGTTCTGTTAGAAAGTTCTTAAAAAGTAGTAAACTACAAGAACAAAATTTTTATTTATTTAATTTAATTAATAGTAATTAATAAGAGGTATTTCGAGTATTGTCAAATACTCAACATTAGTAGTGTTGGAATTATTTTTTATATTTATTATAAGGAAATAATAATTTGAGACTGCAAGTACCAATGGTTGAATACGTACCCTGCCAAATGCAAAATTCAGAGTCAGCATTCATTAGCCAACTGAACTTGACTCCTGTACTTGACTCGTATGTTGGAATTTTGGAGTTTTTGTAAATTTGCTGTGAAAGTTCATTAACAAATACATTTACTGTGTCACATTTGAACAAAATCATAAATCAGTTACAGAATAATTGAAATAATTAATTGTATTTATATTTTTAATTCTTACATTTCTATACTATTCTAAAATTTTCCAAAATGCTGTTAATGCCTTATGGCACCTTTACTATATCGATATTAGATGTTAAGACTATGGCCTCAACAAGTTGAAGCTCATTCTAAGCGGTTCCAGAGGCATGTAAACGAAGAGGTTAGCAGGCTTCTTATTACTACAGACCTACTCCAACTAACTGAACTAATTAGAAGCTGTTTTTGAAACGAATTATCTACTTTATGTTTTTTGTTTTTATAACACAATATAAAATTATTAACTAAAAGTTATGTTTATTGCAATTTAATAGTTCATCTGCTTTCAAAGCTCATCGATGCTGATGTTTACCTATGTGATACAGTTATTTTAAATATTAAATTTAATATTTACTATAGATAATTGAAAGATTTAAACTAATTTATATGTTAACTAAATTATTTAATTAATTTAATTTAAACCAATAAAAATGGTAAAAATAATTATAAATACCATTAACCTCCATGCAAAGAAAATTTTTTGTGTAATTTTTCTACTTGTATCTGGAAGCGGTATTATCATCAATAATAATTTTTTGTTTATTTGATTCATCTTGAGGCAAATAATGATTAATTTAATTTTCCATTTAATTTACGGATTACTCAAGTGGAGCGCACTTTTATCTCATGAAGTACTTAAATTCGTTGTAATTGCACTTGAAATCGTACAAATTGGCAGAACTCTTGGCATTAGCTCCAGCTTATGGAAGAGTTTTGTACTTTCGTTCATGAGTAGCACTCGAAAGAATTTCATTTTATTGAAGATGCAATTAAAGTGAATTTCACAGTTTATTAATTGTGATTCAGAGCAAAACTCAACTTGAAAAATTTTTGTTGCCTGTAGAGTTTTAGATATTTTTGGTTGATTGTTTATCTATACATACATATGTATCTGCTTAGCTATTTTGTATTGTGTATTAGTATGAATATTTCAACTTTTTATTGTCCAAGTGTTACTGACGACTTAGCGGTGTTATTACTTTGAACGGTTTAAGTATTTCAGGTGTCAGTCGCCATATACGCTAAACGAAAATCTAAGATAAATAAGGTTTTGAGTTGTTGTGGTTGCAAGTCAAAATTTTGAAGTATTTATGATAGTATGAAATTGTAAATATTGTAAGATGCTGTATTATCCAACATTTTAGTGACAGTAGAGGACTGCAACATTTCGCTGCAGAGGTTCCCATGAAGAATCATCTTAAACTGGTTTGTGGTGGCTGCCAGAAATGTTGATCAATTGCAACCACAATAAGTAACAATTTAAGCTATTATGGCGCACATAACAAAACGCACGATTTGATGCAGCATAATTATTGCTGTCAACTCAACAAGCCATCAACATCAATTTTAACCACAAGTTCCGACAATTCACAATTTATGTACTTCATGGGGGTCTTATGACAAGCAAATACAATTATACGTTAAGTCCACAAAGTGACCGCTCAAGAGTTAAGTAAAATAAAATTTTTCTTGAGAAATAGAATTAAATTGGCATGACCACAAAAACAGGAGCAGAAGATAATGGGCAGAGTGATGTACAAAGGTGTAGTTTGAGGATTAATGTTTATATTTTAGACTTTATTAGATAAATTCTTATTAGAAATTTTTTTAAATTTATTTTAAACTATTTTCAAGTTATTTTTGCAATATATTTCTATTCCGTATTATTACTCTTCTTATATAAAAAAATGTATAAATAGTTTTTTCTTGAGATATGTTCAAAATTGTTACTAGATTACAAATATTTTTGTGTTATTTTGATTATCTGACACAGGGCTGTCCAAACTACGGCACGCGGTTAATGTTTGTGCGGCCCGAGACATGTTTTTAATCTACTACAATTACGCAAATTTTCTTACGGTGTACTGGTAAAACTACATTATTTAATTTGTATAGTATACCAAATAAATGAATTTAAATTGATAAATTAATAAAACTAACATTGACATTAAAACCGTATTTTTATTTTTGTGGAAAACAACTATGAACTTTATGTAGATATTTCTTTCTGCGGCCCTCCAATCTGTATAGTGGTTTGTATTGGCCCGCGATCGCACCCGGTCTGGACAGCCCTGTTGTAGATGAATACACAATTAACAAATTATGTACGAATAATATAAGCTCAAAATTTAAAAGTATTTAAATCTATAATGTACACTACCAGGATATCGTATGAGCAGTCATCGTATGCAGTTCAGTTATCGTGTTTTTATAAGAAAGTACGGGAAGTCAACAAGAGTGCGTAGATAGTCTGATAAAATGTTTGTATAACAGAAGAAGAAGAGCTATGATCTAGATTGGAAAATATAATATACAACTAATACAGTAAAACATAACTGGTTATGCCAACGATATACTACCCGTAGTGTACATCACAGATAGGACACATATTACCTTTATCACTTAGAGAATGGGTACATGTTTTCAGTTCTAAAGTTATAAAAATAAAGGTTGAGCAAATTATTTTATTAATTAATTAAAATTAAAATTTTTATGTTGAAAGACAAGAATTTTCAGAAATAGTAAAAAAAGTAATAATGAGCTAATTTTTAAATTATAAATTTAATGTTTCAGTTAAATAAAATTTTAGGGTGACCATATAGCACTATTAAATATCTACTAAATACTACTTGAAGTAGTAATATTAAATACTACTAAATATATATCCTACAAGAATACATGAGTAATCATACATCCAATACATCAGTATACAGTATCAGTATAACAAAATCCAAATGGAGCAAGTAGGTATTTAGAATAGAAGTAGTGTTGTAATAGACTTCGAATAAAGAGATTAAGCATTATAAATATATTAGGTAAAGATTTATTTAATTTAAGTAATTTTAAAAAATCTCATGATTTTCATATAATAAAATTTAAAATTTGGTTTATTCTATTAGTGCTCTGGTACCAAATACATGCTTGGGAAATGACATAAGCAAGAAAATCGATTGTATCGATTGCATTCCAGTAACCCAAGCATCCTACTAAACATCTGACATCAGATTTCAAGACTTCAAAAAACAAAAGTTTATTTTTATCAATTTAGGGTAATTCTGATGAATGCCGATGAGAAGTGAACTCATTTAATGATATGTTACTATTAAATATATTCCTGAAAATCGTTTGAGAGAAATTCAGTAGTGGTGTGCGTATGAAAGCAGAATATATAGACATCGATACAGCGATGGGTTATAAAGTTCATAGAAGAAAGTGGATATTGTAACTACATAAATTGCAAAATTAATATCTATCGGTCACATAATCATACTAAGATAGACTCAGTAAATATAAAATTTATTGTTAGCAGTGATTTATTTAGATTCTAGCGTGGATGAGTACGACTAATGTTGTTAGATTTTATCAACTATGTCTTGTTAAGATTGTAATGCGGCAGAACTACGACTATAGAACTATAGATTGTGTCGATGATGATACATTGTAAATATTTCTGAAAAATTGGTGGACTATTGTGATTATAAGAATAACTGAAGATAAATTCTGATACAGGTCAAGTCCCAATATAGATAGTGCAGCCAAATGTGATAGTAATAATATGTATATGTGTAATATTACATATACATATTATAAGATGATCTTATCAATAAAGATTTTTGTATATAAATATTAGAAAGATTAAGATTTCTCATAAATTTCAATTTTCGTAAATCAATTTTTAATTTAACTTTTTCTTTTCATTATTAATGTTTAATTATTGAAGTTCATATAAAATTTTACCAAACCATTTCTCATATTTAATTCTAAAAATAATTTCTGAAAGTGAACATTAAAGGTACAAAACCTGTGATGAATTTCGCTAGACATCTCAAATTAAGTTCTGCAAATAAAATAATTTTGATTTTATAAAGCTGCGGTCAAAGACCGCAAAAAACAGTACCAACTTCATTGAAAATATAACCTTATAAAAAGCCATGCCACTGCCATTATGGAAACCACAAATGTAAGTTCACTTTTTGATAAAATACAATATATATTGTGATTCGTTCGTATCTGTGAGATTAATTTTGGTTTATGCTATCATTTTACTTTTATTTCTACAATTGCGGTTGGAGCAGTCGACGATCGGTAACAATATTGACAGCACAAGTAGCAAAGAGTCTGCAACATGCCACTCGTTCCGCATAAGATCGCAGACACCACAAAGCGCACCACAACTGCTTGGTTTGCTGCTGGTATGCGGCGCTTTTTTGCTGCAACATGCAACATGTAATGTGCAATTACTTTTCTTGAGCTACTGTTTCATGGCCAAGTTAACAGGCGCACAGTCACTGGGATTAGTAACGTGCAACAGTGAACAACTTTAGATACTGAGATACTGCAACTACTGGCTGCAGTAAGCGAAATCGAAACATCAGCATAATTATGAATAGTCAGCGGTAGCAGCACCATATAAAAGATGCAAGTTCAGCTCACTGAGAAATAAAGCGGCGCTTAGTAACTTGAATATTTATGGAGTGCATGCAGTATGTATTATGTATAGATATGTACATAGGTATGTACATAAGTAAATGAATGTTCTTCGAATTTGTGTTTTTATATAAGGCAAAGTATAGTTAATAGTTGCACTTAAGCGTATTCTGCAACTCATCATAGCCGATCAGTCAGTTGATTACAGTATCTACGAGTAAATGTGGCAAGAACAAGTGGCTTAACGGTAGCCTTGAATTGTGTTGCCGCTGTGTAAATAAATTGCCGTAAAAGAAAATAGAAAATTTTTCAAAGGAAAATAATTTTAGTCTGAAAACTGCTACGTAATTCAGTAGATACTGGTTAAATCACTTATATCATGTGAGAGTCTTATCTATCTATCTTTTTTTCATATGCACACAACCAGAATATGGATTTAAGCACATGCTAACATATATGCCTGTGTGAATTTGTCGGAAAAATTGTTAAAATATTAGAAAATAAACCGCAGCAGTCCATGCAGGCATTTCCATTTATTCTTTATAGATTTTCACCGGAAATATTAATTTTTATTGTATAATACGAGTATCCTCAAGCAATGTTTATTCAATGGAAATTTTTTCTATACTTCCAGTTTTAAATTATTAATATTTTTTATTTTTTTGGGTTTAATTTTGAATACAAATACTTAGGACCATATCGTCTGCCTGCTTTTTTCTCTGAGCCGATGTGTCTTTTATTGCCAATTAACAATTGCACGACTGCCCAGGCATAGATTGAGCTTTCCGTCATGCGCAGCGTGCATCAGCCTTGTAATTGACGTGCCCAGTGATCAGCGCTGACATCATCTGATGACGAGACTAAACACAAATCATTTTTTCCAGTTAATGTCGTGAAAATTGGCGGTTAAACTTCTATATTTTGTGCTATGCATAGCAATATTGTTAATGTTGATGATCGTAGACGTTATAATGATGGGTCATAAATTGAGTAAAATAAAGAAATTAAAAAATAAAAAATTGCGGTATAAAATTGCTATAAAATGATGAGTAGAAATCAAATATCTTCTCTCTGGTAATATTTTCAAGGTCATTGATATAATAATCTTTGCGGAAACATGTTTCTTCTTTGAATAATTTAGGTAAATCTAAAAATAAGTACAATGCAGACAGTATTAGTAGGGATATTCTGACTTTACTGAAGATAAATCAATGACTTCGTAATTGGTTTGAAAATAAACTTGGTAGTTGTAGATCCGTCTCAAAATCGACAAAGAAATAGCAGTTGAAAGACAACTGCTAAAGTCGTTTAACTTATATATAAAATATGAAAAAAAAAGTTTAAAATATGTGGACTGTTAGTGAAACTAAAGGGTATATATATACGATACTTAATACGAATACGATACTTAATTTCAAAATAGATTAATGAAATAAGCTTCTTTCATTTCAATGTTATATCCACAGAAGTAACAAATTATGGACTAACAGGAATTGATTGATAGAGTTAGATTAAATTAATGAAATAAACTTTTTTCATTTCAAAGTGAATATAAGAACTAACAAAGAACTAACAGGGATTGATTGATAGAGTTAGATTGAATTGACAGTCTTGTGCACCAAAATTAACTGAGGTCATTATTTGAAAATTGTGATAATTGTATCATCACAGATGAGACATTTACTGTAAGCTAGATTGGAAGTACTACCTTAAACGCATCCTAAAGATCTAATGTGCGAACAGCGTCTCGTCGTGATTCCTCGATTTGAAGTTGAAAAGAAGCAATCACACAAGTCTGTAAACTAGGCATTACTTAGAATTTAAAAAGATTACAGTTCTATCAAGTCAGTTAGAAATGAAGCATCAAGGATATCCATCCAATAGTCTTTTATGAATTGATGGGCACTAACACATGAGTTGAAGTACAGTTTCCTCCTCATGCAGATGGTCACAACCCTGACAAAAGTTGTTAGATGGTAGACTGAGACTGTCTTTTTAACACGTAGTGACTTGTTAATGCCAAAACCGAAATACTGAGTCGGTTCTGCTTTAGGTGGAACAACTGACTGATGCAAACTTTATCCAATTTGGAGCAGGAGTGTTTTAATCTCAATAAATAAATATATACTATACATATTAACGTTCAAGAATAGTGTGTGTTTTATACAGTTATAAACGACGCATTTAATACGCAAAAAGAAATATTTTAACAATAATTACTTTATAAATATTAATAATCTATAATGTGTGTTAATAATATTTACGAATTGCCAAACATATTCATATCAACAATTATTTGCTATCATAATTATTAATGCAGCCTAAACTTTTTGTCCTAATCCAGTAATTAAACATATAAGCAGAGTGGGTTTAGACTGCAAACTTATGGATATGCCATAAAGTTAATTAATGCAATTAAGTTATTATGAATACTTACACTAGTGAACATACTAAAAAGGTTAGCAGGGTTCAATTAAACAAGAAAAAAATGTTAGTAATTACAATTTCAAAGGCTGATTAAAATTATTGAAAAATTGAAACTTTAGCATTTTATAAGGATCGTGTAAGGAAATAAGGAGTTATAAGTCACTGTTTCATATTTTATTTTAAAATTATTTTATTTAAAGTGCGCTCTAGAATGCTCTAGAAAATTGTTATTATTATTAATTTTTTCATTGTTGACTAATCTAAAATTTGCTGAATTATTTTGTGTTTTCTGCAGACCGGCAGCACAAAGTCAAAAGCGTTTATTTAGTCTTAGTCAAGCAGTTAACATCAGCAATGCCAGTTTGGCAACGGCGTTATTTAAGGAATTTGCTCGTTTCGGTATTTACCTCTTACACAGTATGTATTGGGGCAACATCATATTTCTATGACAGCAAAAATAATGACTACAGACGAAACTATTTAACGCGAGGACTCGCACTTACGGTTAATATCGTAACCGTAGTGCTACTGCCAATTGTCCTGTGGGATAGTTTACAGATGTTAGACGCTCAGTTTTGGACGCCTTTGTTGACTGCTACAGGTAAGGTTGGTGCTGTTGTATATGGATTGCATATTATTTGTGCTGCCATGCATCGTTATTGGAGAGATCGTGCGGAGTATGAAATATTTCTGGATGTTAAGTACATACATCAACAATATTTGAAATACTTCCCTTTGAGAAGGAGTGTGCGCCAACGATTTTACAATTTGCTACTGTGGCGATGTATCTTCGCTATTTATGGATTTTTTACATCTGCGATTTGCACTAATTTATTACTAAGCAAGCGTTCATTCTACACAATATTGTTAAACTTTATTTTTAATAATGTGGATAATATTCTCTATACCACATTGTTTGCGTACTTTTTTGGTATGTGGTATATATGCCGTGCTTTGTGTGTCATCAACTCGCAGTTGTTGCAATGTTGGCAAGAATTGAAGCTTCTGTGTTCTATTGAAAGGAGATACCTTGAGCAGCAATTTGTTCTGAAGTTAAGTGATAAAGTACAACAGTTGCTGCGCATACATTGGGAGTTACTACGTTTAGTCAAAAGGTTACACAAATTGTATTCCTTTTACTTGCTGGCCACACGTTTCACCTGTTCTGTTTGGTCTATAATTTTTGGTTTCACTGGAATTGTATTTATGATGAAGAATGGAGATGTCTCCATTTGGTGCAGTGGTTTTCTATTATTTTCGATTATCATAAGTTTATCAACGAACTTATATTACACGGATTTAGTAGCCAGTCTAATAGTAGAAGCACAACAAGATACTGCCGATATTTTACGAGGCATAAGTGAGCTTCCTCTAAATTGTCAAAATTTTTATAAAACGGTAATAGATTTCTTACAGTTTCAATTCAGTATTTTGTCAATAATTATTATATTTTTTACAGTGTGAGTTATTTGGCTTGCAAGTCTGCAGCTTTCGTTTGGAAGTAGATCTATGTGGTCTCTTTTTTTTGAACAAGGAACTTACCTTCAGTGGCATTATAGCAATTATTTGTTATATTATAGTCTTAATACAGTTCTATTTATCATTGGGAGAAAATAATCTGAAAAAATAAAAAAAAATTTATTTTTTAAGATTTTTTTTAATTTAATATATAATATATAAATGTACAAAATGTCTGCTTAATAAACTTAAATATAGTTTGTATATATTAATAAAACCTTATATGAATCCAGAATTTAACAATAAAATAACAGCAGTTAATTTATGCTTTTTTATTTATTTTAATTCCTTCAAAAAAAATTACCAACGGATCTCAAATAGTTAAAAGATCTTTCTGATCTCTATGATTTAAAGTTGGAGTGTAAAAGTATAAAAACAATAGACCTTATATATTTAATGTCATTAATAAGTTTTGGTGCTAATGAAATATAATAAAGTAGTTAAAGTACAATTTCAATTATTTTTCTAATCAAATCTTAATAATTGTTTAATAATATACAACTTTTCATTATTTGAGCTCAAGTTTACTTTAAGCGAAAGGCCGTCACACTACAATCTAAGCACCTCTTATTAGAGATTTTTCTAACTTACCTATATAGTAAGTACATTTCCACGATTGACGCGTTAAATTTAATATTAAATCAAATTACAATTGCAAAATTAAGTGTTACTACCAGAGATAGCAATATTTACTCACTGCCATAGAGTGAAAAGCCATATCCTATAATAATTATTGCGTTATTATGATACAATTACAACACAATTCTTCTACAACTAAATTTGAATGCATTTATAATTGGGCCGAAATCCCGGCGGTACTGCATTACCGGGCCAACCCGCGGCAGAGGTGGAGCAAGCCCCTAAACACTCCGCCTAATTCCAAAAATCAGTTTAACATTTGTTGTCCTCCGATGGAGGATCTATCAGATGTTAAGCTGATAAGAACAGATACTACACTTTGATCTTAGCCATAAGGCCGAGAAGCGATAACTATTTACTCAAATTTACAAGATGTCATACAAAAATATTTCATACCCGCTGAGAATTATAAAATTAAATTGTGTATCATATTGTAAACTACAGAACAAACAGTTGTAGAAAAACAACCACCACTATTTATTGAAGATATACTCAATACGTTATTTTATATGTACTGCAGTTATGTATATATATTTTTAAAATACTAAAATATATGGATATATAAAATATATTACGGAGAAATCTTAAATCTATCTTAAATATGTACAAATCTTATAATATGTAATTATAATGTACATATGTACATTAGGGTGCCATTAATTTTCGAAAGTCGGAAAATTGCCCGCGGCACCCCCCAAATCGGTTCATTTTGCTAAAAAAATAATCTGTGTGAAATTTTAGTTCAATTGGATAAGTGGAAATGGTGCCCCAAGAGCTTCAAAGATTGGAAAATAACGATTTTTTCCATAAAATTCATCTTTGATTGCTTATATCTCCGACATATTTAATTTTACATAAAAACTGTCTTCCTAAAAGTTATAGATCTATTAAAAATAAACAATTCACTCATACAAAGTTTTTCTGTATTTGACAGTTTTTATGTAAAATTAAATATATCGGAGATATAAGCAATCAAAGATGAACTTTATGGAAAAAATCATTATTTTCCAATCTTTGAGGCTCTTGGGGCACCATTTCCATTTATCCAATTGAACTAAAATTTTACACAGATTATTTTTTTAGTAAAATGAACCGATCTGGGGGGTGCCGTCATCCGATTTTAAAAAAAAATAATTGCCCATATACCTTAATGGCACCCTAATGTACATACATATTATATATGTGAATGGATATTTTTGTAAGTCGTAATTGCTTAAATATTATTTTAATTATTGTTTTTATTTTATTTATTTAACTATTTATTTGTTGAAATTGAATTTAAAATCATTTAATCCTATTATATGTATATAAATAAAGTATAAATTAAATTAAGTATAAATTAATATATGTATAATAAATTTTCTTTATATGTACATATATAAATTTGACTTTACTTCTATGCGCATTGATACATATGTATTATAACTACAATGAGAATATACTATATACATATATTCATAACTACAATAATAAGCTGACAGTTTCATTCTGAATATAACAATATATGAATATATATATAAATTTCAATATATAAATTCGGCTATAGTATAAATATAGACTTACGAAATTAATTTGATATCAGTTACGAAATATAGTCAATGACTTGCAACTGTATGCATGACAACAGATATAAAAACATTATCTTAAGACCTATTAATCTTAAGGCTGGTTAGTGAAGTACGATCAGTAATCAGCAACGGCAATAGCTGAGATTTTACCCAAGCTAAACTTGATTGTCCAGGCAGACTATTACATACCGTGCGTTGATAGAGTGAAAATTAAGCTAATCGGAAATACGATTCAGGTTGTATTATCTCACAATCATATAACTCTCTCTAACAGACTCTCGCCTGGGGAAAAAAAATATCTATCCGAATAGATTAAATACAATAGGGCATAGAATACAGTATGAGGAATACCTGAAGAAGCCGACAGGAACTTGAATGGTTCTACTGAACAATAACTTAATAATAAATCAATCCATCAAACCAGGTGGTGTCAAAAGCTTTTTCAATGTCAAGTCACATGGAACTGTGTGTGGTATAGGCTTATGTAAATTTCATTTTATAGGTGGTTCAGAGATTGCGGTTTTCAGACGAGGTTTCATATAGCTTACTGACCGAATTTATAAGGTTGAAACAGTGCAACAACTGAGACGGTTAGGTTTAGATCTGCTTTTCTTGATGCCAGCTATCTTTCAAGGTTGAGGAAAGCCGCCCATATTGTACAACATTTATCAAAATGTTCATTTTTGGAATTATGCCAGATTTAGGAGGTTATTTAGAACTACAATATCAGGAAATAGTAGGTCATGCCAGGTCTACAATAAATAATATAAAATGTTATATTATTATTAGACTATTTGAAATGCTTTTGACAGGTGTAAGACCAACCACAAAAAAAATATTTTCTATACACTACTTTTATTTTATATTACATCATGTTAATAGATCGTTTAATCCTAATTATACCTAACATAAGCTCGTCTATTTAAGTTTACGAGCATTAATTTTGTGATAAATATTTTTGAGGCTCTTTATTTATATTTCTAGAAAATTTTGTAGCTACATAAAGTACAGATTATTAGGAACTATTCGAAGAATTTGTATTAATGAACAAATCAATGAAAATAGAATTTTTATTTGATAGTATAAAGTTTTATTTATACTGTGGCTATTTGCCAAAGAAGTTTCCTCTCCAGTTTGAGAATTTATTACTACTCCGATGACATTACATTACAAATTACTTGATTGGCAACAAAGATGAAAGCTGAATCCAAATGCTTTGTCTAATGAGCCGCATGATTAAGGTGTCGATGTACAATTGTGAATGTAGCTATTCTCGTACTCCATAGAAGGACACTAAATACCGGCACATTGCAGATGTAATATGAATTCATTATTTCAGGTGACAATGGTGTCGACGAGTGAAGGAAGGAAGGAATGTGCGCACTGCAATAATCGTTATAAGTTATAAAATAGTAGTCGCCACTTCTGTTATAGATTTTCTGTGTGTTCGGTTTGCTGGTCTACAGGAAAGCTTAACTATTTTGATTTATATTTAATGGAGTACATTAAGCTACAATGCCCTATGCAATCCCGCAAATATTGAATATTTATGCGTATGCGTGTCTTGTGTTAACGAGAGTCGGTGAGAATAAGATTTGACGTGAACCATTAATTGCATCATTAGCTTAGATAATGACCGCACAGACTTCAACTTAATTAAGCGTATCAATTTGTTAGACCTCACCAAAAAGACAGAACGTAAAAAACTATACCGCAAAGTCAATTCTTACCAATGAGAAAAAGCTACTCGTATAGTCAGTACTTGCATACAACAAAGCAAAATAGAATGAAATGAGTTGCAAGCTCGTGGACGTCTATTGCGGCTTAGTCGAGTCTATTCCTTTCTTTGTTTTTTGTCTCAGTGCGACTATAAATGCGCACCAACTCCACACAAATTGTGTGCATAATTCATAATTAACCCAAGTATGACACTCTGACCATAAATAGTCTTGCGTCGGTTTGTGCTCGCATTTGATGGGTTGTGCCATGTGAAATGATGTGATAGTTGTTTGTCGCATCGGATTCCATGTTGCCAATCTTGTACTGATATTGTTGGTCTTTGGTTGCTTGGCTGTTTGGTTGTTTGGTTGTTTGGTTGTATGTTAGTTTACTGGTTGCTTGCAGTTATTACATTTTGCTATTTAATGTTGGAAGTTCTTCCGCAACGCAGTGCTTTTGTCTGCATTTGTCAATGTTGGCTACAGAGTTACGGCCATTCAGTTCAGTTACTTCTTCTCCGACTGCGGCTGCAGTCATTCCCGTTTTATTTGCTTTTGTTGTTCCGTTCATGTTCCAAGCTCAGCATGTTGCGTGGTATTTCTTAATTGTTTGCAGTTTGTTGGTTTTGCTGATTGTTTGCTGGGTTGTTTGTACGTCGCTTTTGTGTTTGTGCAATAAATATCAAGAAATATATAGTCAGTTAATTCAGTCTGCAATATTTGCGGTTTTCAATTCATTTTCTTTATTGGTTTCTTTTACACAAATTTTTTCCATCATTTAATTATTTAATTCCTCACCGTATTTTATGAGTACAAGTCTTGCAGTGGTAGGTAGCACTGCCAACACTATTTGAGAGCGGTGCAATGAAAACTGACCACATCCGTTTCTTTCATTCAAAATTCTTTTGTTTCTGTGTAATGAATTCATATGTGTCCCCAATTTCTCGGAATAATTCTCTTAAATGTCTACACTGCACCCATAGTTGTGGGGTAAGATGACGAGTTGTGGCTTTAGATGGCTCAAATCGCGTTAATTGAATTAATTTCTTAAGAGATTTCATTGCGTTACACAAAGCGGTTTATAAGCGATTAAAGTCAAGGTATCAATCCAGTGCTTGCCTTTGCCGTAATATTTGTCATGAAAATTAAGCATGTGAGCAAAATTTGGATCAATTAAGGCTTTGCTGTTTGAAATGTGACGATATAAATCATAAGATTAGTCTGAGTCAAACCAAACTTAATTCAGAACCTTAAAGGTTGATAGGCATAATATTTAATAAATTGTTTTATGACTTTGTATTACAGTAAAGAATTACCTTAAAAAGCGAATTCGTTATTGTGGTAGCTACTGAGACAATATACTTTGTAAGGATAATCACTCGCAGTTGCATTTTCAATGGACAAGTAAAAATATTTGCATTAATCTAATATGGGCTCCAAAAAACTCTAGGTGAGGTTAGGATATACCGCCAATCTCTGGTGGATCCACTTAGGCCTATTGGCTCATTGTGTTACCGTATGTATAGAAAAAACTCAGGGTTTAAAATCACCAAATAACTCTACGGCTGTAATAAATCCACTTAGGCCTATTGCCCCATTGTGCGACCGTATATATAGAAAAAAATCAGGGTTTTATACTACCATATAACTCTACGATTGTAATCAATTTTAAAGCAGCACTATTTTCTTAGGAAAAAAAATATGATATTAAAATCTTTTCATACTCTTTCAAATCTGAGTGATAAAGGTCTAAGGTCAGATACGAGTAGTAGTGTCAATTTATTCATAGATCGTAGATAATTTTAAAGGGTTTTCTGCTATCTATTTACATTTGACATTTTAGGTAGACCATTTATATTTATTTACATATATCATAACCAACTTCTGGTCTAGGTTATAGTCAAATCTCTTTGGGCATGTCTCTTTAGTAATAAAAATGTTTCTTCAAAAATACTATACTAAGAAATCTGAATAATTTTGTGTGAAAGCTTCAAAGTCGTAAAGCTTCAACAAAACCAAATCTTAGGTTGACTGGTTCTATGTTAAGACTACAGTGAAATTAAAAGTCATCAATCGGATACTTTTGAAACAATATGTGGTTACACTAAAGATATACGTATATGTATTGTAAAATATATATTATTTAAATTAAAGTATACTTAAAAATTAAATTAATTAATTAAAAAATTAATATAAATTAATCAGTAGTAATTAAAGTAATGAAATTAGTAACTTGAATTAAATTAAATTAAATAAAATTAAATTAATGTTACTATTTTCTTGCCGAGAGTGACGCGTCTTTAAAATTAAATAAAATTAGTAAATTAATTTTATTGTTAATTTTATTAAATTAATATAAGCTTAGTAATTACATTTTATTAAAGAAATTTGTATTAAGCAAATTTTTAGTATAAATTACATTTGTCAGATATATGGAATGGAATTTTACTGAACTTGACTGAAGATTATTTGCTTTTAGACTTCAAAATTGAGTCTTTAAGTATTTTTAGATTTATAATTAAAATGGCTAAAAACTCTTATACATGATTACTGTGAAGGTTATTCTTATTCATTATACAACAAATCAGTATATAAATCATCTAAGAAAACCAAAAAAAAAAAAATAATTCCGTACTCATATATTTCCTGTGTGGCTGTGTGGCTCTTCTGATGAGGTCAAGATTTCTTCTGCGTTGTAGTTTAAGACGAATCACATTAAAATATTTTAGAGACCTAAAAAGTGGTAAAGAACCGTATAAAGCATAAGAAAATATTTACGAATAAGACAATAAAATAGGGAAAAAAAAGAGAAACCATTTATTATGTTTATGAATAAATAATTTAATATGGAATTGTTAATGTCTTTAGCATCGAATTAATTAATTAGGCCTGCCGGAAAATTGCCGTTAAAATTAATCAGAAACGGCTAGAAAAAGTAAACAAAACAATTTCTCCATATAATTAAGTAAATTAATTACAACAACAAATATTAATTAATTTCTTTGGGACACAATTTCACTGCGTTTATAACAATTTTGTAAATATCGCTTTCAGCAAATTAATTCACGTACATATAAACGTGTACCGACCGGAAAGTCGGTAGCCAATATGGTTGACAACGAAACCGGAAATGTCTAGCAATAAAGGACACAATGACGTGATAGTTTTAATTTGTGCCACATATGAAATTTCATTATCCGAAAACAATTAATAACAGCCACTGAGCCAGAGAGCCACAGATCCACACATTCACAGAGCCACTGTCAAAATGGTTACAAATGTACCCGGCGTACTTATACGAGAATATAATCGCATAAACTGCGGCGTTTATGTTCGCCATAAGTTTTAATATTCCATCAATTTGTATTCGTTTGAACGCATCCCTTCCAAGCAGGAAACGGCACGGATGGAAATTAGGTCTCAAAAATATTTCATTATGAATATTAGATGGCGCATCCTTGCTGCCTTGCTGCCCCGGTATCCCACGTAGTTGGTTCTTGCTTGGTTAGATGTGTTCGCATATGAAATGTGCAAATTATGAAAATCTTTTTATTTAAATTTTTCGTTTTCGGTGGGGCTTTTCAGGTTTCATACTCTTTTCTCTCGAAACGGTTAGTTTGGATGCGGCATTTGCACATCATATGGAATGCAATTAAAATGCGGTATGTGGTTTTCTGGATGGGTTTTTAGTGAAATTACTTAATAGTGGCAGGGTTTGTGCGCTTAAGTTGGTTGTTTAGGGATTTTTTCAATGTAAACTTTTATGCAATTTTGTGGTTTCTGCAATGAAGGCTCTCCGAATACTGGAGCAACAAAATCACGTTACTTAGTAAACATTTTCATTTGTTTACTTTTGTAGGAAGATAGACATTTTGTTAGGAGTATACAAAAAAAAAATAATTCAAAAAAAAATATGATAATTATTTTAATTTAATAAGTTGAAGTTTTGTAATAATATTTGTATAAAAGTTAGGGAAGCTCAATTTTGATAGTTTCCTCGTGACGAATTTTCCTTAAATTTATATATTACCGGCTTAGCCTGAGGAATTTAATTAATTTGAGTAGAAATTCTGTATTATTCTATGAAATATTTAGAAAGTTGGTATTCTTTTTGTTTTACATTCTTAATTTGCTTAATGGATTTGCCGAAGCAGTTAAGTTCCCTTATGAACACTATAAATAATGTTTTATTGAATATATCCATTAGATTGAAATGACATGAAATAAGATTATTAAATTCAAAATTATTAAATTTATTATTTTCTATGTAGATAAAATAAAATCAAGAAAAAAAATGTTTGGAAAAAAATTTAAAGTATTTTAATAACAAATATTACCGCGGAATGCAGCTAAAATCCTGAATGTTTATTGTTGAACACTGAACTACTGAAAATCTCAGAAATATATGGATCTTTGGACTACCAAACTTTGGAATTTTACGAACTGTTTCTAGTACTGAGGTCAGTGTACGTCGGTCTATACTTATTTTACTACAAATTGCAGAAGCCTATAAAGCGATATACAAGTGAAGAGTAGTTATTAAGAATTCAATTGCTCATAAAATGTATTGCTCTTTGCTTAAAAAAGTTCTGTTGCTTGACTGAATAGATGTTCGAGCAAATACTTCTCTGGTGAAAATTTGGTTTAATTATCTACTTGCAGAGGGTAAAAGCAATCTAAGCAGTTTCTTCAAGTAAACAAAAAAATGCTTCTCAACAGGTGGCAACGTCAGAACAAAGTCAATTATATTTTGTGTATCCGACAAGTTTTAAACGGTAGCTGTTACAGTTTCGACCTCATCAGATGTTTGGTTAGCTTTTTGCAAATAATTGAAATAGTGCACCTTGCATTCGGGTATCAATAATAAAATATTGGAGAGGTGAATTTAAAAAGAGGTCACAACTAAAAAAGGTTTATGTACAATCTAACTGACTATGAGCGTCGAGTAGTGAAAACTCATGAATTCAACAATCGGCTAGAAAAGTTTTGCTTTACATATTTTGGGATTCAAGTGGAAAAATTTTCATAGACTATTTGAAAAAAGAAAAAACAATAATATCAAACTACTATTGCATATTATTGGATCGATTAAATGAGGAAATTAAGAAAAATCGACCACATTTCTCGAAGAAAAAAATCTTGTTTTTGCAGGATAACGGTAAAATTGCTTCTTCACCCACCGTTTTCTCCAGATTTGGCTCTTAGTGATTGCTACCTGTTTCCAAACTTGAAAAGATGGCTCCACGGAGAAAGATTTGCATGAAATGGTGAAATGAAATGGGAAACTGAGGTTTATTTTGGAGGACTTGAAATAGTATTATTTAAAAGGTAACCAAACATTAAAAGATTGTTGGGCCCAGTGTGTCGAGCTACATTAAAGGATAAAATTTAATTTTTCAAAAAACATGCATTTTTATTACTTAGGCCGGCTATTTATCAGTCCATCTAGTTGAATATAAATTTTTTATTTGAATTGTATAGTTTTTTTTATTCGAGTTTTTCAAAAGAAATTTTAAACTGTAGTTCTTTCTTCTGCGCTATCTGGCTATGACAAAATATCTGTTAAAGATCAAAAAAATTGTTATATATAATATAAAACTGAGTGGCCAAGAAAATAAGAAAAGAATATAAAGCTAATGAATTCGGTGAGATCGAAGATAATTAACAGGATTAGATAGAATAAAAAACGCTAAAAGTCGTTACATATTTCCTTAACACATTAATAATAATTAAATAGTTTTTTATTTAAAATGAATAATTTGGGATCCTTAAATTCAATATTAAATAGACTCTTAAAATGTGGATAATATGGGTGACATGATTATTATCTAATATTGTAACGAAGAATATGTTGATTTGAAAAAAAATAAGATTCTAAAGTTGACATTACAAGAGCATGGATTTCTTCGATTTTGCTATATTCATTTATAAATTCATTTATCTTTATCTCTGAATATATACTACTGTATTTAATTAGCTATTAAATTGTTACATAAATAAAGTTACATATTTTACAATTCACCTAATGAGGGCAAGTGACGGTTTTTTCATTTCGAATGCTCTTTTTTCAAACATAAATTAACCTAACAATGCAATGCAATATAGACATTTTCTTTGAAATTAGATAAAAAGCCATAAAATATTTATTTGACGAAAATAAATAATAGTTAAATATTGAATTTTATTACTAACATTGCATTATTTATGAGCAATAAAACATATTTACTCATTCCACATACCACAACACTGTATCTCAGTACCACAGTATCTCTGTTGTGAATGGATACAAATGCTTACAATGGGAAGATAAGATATGACGACGACGGTAACAAGTTATGGATTGAAGTTGTGAAGTTGTTAAATGCGCACAAAGATAGAAAAATAACATGAACCCGAAATCCATCAAAACGTAAGAATATCATATGTCAACAGCATTGAATTACCAAACAAGAATACGTTTACATTGCTGCTGCCAATGAAGATACAAGATACAAGATACAATATACAAGATACTAAACAGGTAGTAGTGTAAAGAAAATTAAAAAATTGAATTTAAAGTGTACGTAAGATAATGAAATCACAACGATAAGAACTTAAATAGAAAGTAAATGTAAGATAATCCGATTAGAAAATAAAAAACCGAAGAGTAACGAAACAATCTAAAAAGATAAAAAATGTTCTGCTGCTATGAGTTCGAATAGAAATGAAGTGGTAAGAATTTTAGTGAACTGAATTGAACCTGTGGCTCAAGTTGAAGGTGCTCAGATTGTTGACATCTACAACGTGTTGCATAACATGTGAAAATCATATATGTAGGTATGTACATATATTTATTCTATATTAGGCACGTAAGTGTCTTAGAAGTTTGCCACAAAACCACAAAGCGTAGTTAATGAATTTCGCAGCATGTATCTCAGTTCATTCTCTAAAACAAACAGCTAGCAGCGAGATGTAAAGTATGATTATTTATTAGTGTATTCGGTATTGATGAAGTGACAATAATGCTGCTAATAAGCAGCTTAAAAAATTATAACTTTGGTCTATACAGGCATAGACACGTTAAAGTAGACTTCTCTTAATGATCGAACAGTGGCGCCGGTACTATAACAGGTAAATGGAGCACCATAACTTTCCGTTCTATAGAAAACACACATTAATATAAAATATATTATGTTGTAGACTGTATTTGTCTGGGAAATCATTTTAAGCCATTCTCTAAGTGGTAGCTGTAGTATGTTGGAACCCCAGCTCCACTTGCTACGCTACTGTCAACGAATCAGACCAGTTTTCATATTATTTTTTAAAATCTTTAATGTTTTTTTTGTTTTGTAATTAAAAACTGTTCAACCAAGACGAATTTATAACAAAAGCTATAAGAAATTGTGCCGTTGTCCATCAATTTATGATGACCGTCAACTGCTATGTTAAAAAACGATTTCGAGGAGGCCGGCACATAAAACTCAGGTCGATAATTCTTAACTTCACTTTGCACTTTTAAATTTAAAAAAAAAAATAAAAATATATAATAATAAAACTTGTAAAGAAATCATCCAAATTATTATTTTTTCATAATATTTTGAGACTTGTTTACGATTTTTCAACAATTTTTGGCATTTTGTAAAGTTGTACCATTTTGTTTTTTATTTTACTTTAAAATTAAATACAAAAAACTTAACAGTTTTGCACTGCATTGGCTGCTTGCCTTAAATCCGTAAATGAAATGCTAACAGAATTCATTGAAAAATGCACATCGCAGGCAGCATGTCAGCATGTAGTTTTGAGTGCTGTTATGTAGCACAACCTACACATTCACCCTTGGATGCGAGTGTAAACAATTCAAAACAAAAGAAAAACAACAACAAAATATGTATAAGCATACTTTATATTTTATGTTTAAATATATAAGAAATTTATGTAAATTGAAATTTTGTTCATGAGAAAAACAAGCTCAAGTACACTTTCTAACTTCACTACTGGTAGAAGAGCTCTGGATATGTGCCTCGACGAACAAATTTTCGCTTGTCAGCTTTTACTGAAAGCACCTACCTTTGTTATGTGCTCTTCCCAAAACAATTTAACAGATATTTAGCATATATTAAAGCATCTTGTGCTGTTTGCTCGCGTTTCTTGTCTTCGAATGAATTAAAATAATCATAATAATTGAAAATAACAATCTACACTGGCAGCAGCTCACGTATCCACAATGTTAACTTCTCGTATCTTTTTTCCGTATTTGCTTAAGTCTTTAATGCATGCAACTTGGTTGGCAGGTGAACAGGTGTTTTCTGAAATGGGTTTATTTGCCTAACTGTAGCTGTGGTCGGCGGGGCACGATTGCTTCTATATGCCTCTTTCTTATGGGAAAATACATACTAAGAATTTAGCAAACGAAATGATATGGATAAACTTGGTTAAATGTTTAGTTTTTATGGTCTTCCCATTGAAAATATTTTGATTATTCGCATGCAAGCAAATGAGAAATGTATTATTAAAGTTACGAAATAAATTGAAATATACATGTGAACATTTCGTTGTTAATTTGATATAAGTAAATTGCTTTAGTATAGTATATTATAATGGCATATAGCAAAACTGCCGACTCTACTATCCAGCAGCTGCAAGTACAACCGTACGGATGACATGCTAAGAGACCTTAGAATAGATCCGGTCAAAAAATACATAAGGGACAGAGCCATGAAGCTATATGCGAAAATCAACAGGCTGCCCTAATTAGCACTATCTAATCTCAAAGTAATTACTAATCGTACGGGGCGGTACGCAGATCTTAGATCAACCATTGAATAATCACGAAGAAATCCACCAGCTATTAAAGAGTAAAAGTGCCCAGATGCACTATCTCGAAAAAGGCTCAATATTAGACATTATGAACATACAAAATTTTTTTTAAATACCTTAAATTGAGTCCCGAAAAAAAAACTTACAAACATAACAAATACATGATTTTTATAATTAAAAACTAATCGAGTTTATTTATTGCATGTTTTACGTACGTGCGCTGAGGTTAGTTCATATCGAACTATATTTTAGACCACCAAGAAAGAAAATGTTAAGGAACACGTCTGCTCTCTCTGGTTTAATTATGAATTCTTTACGGCTTTAAATGGAAATAAAAAAAATTTATTTTAAAAAAAGGGTTAAATTTCTTGAAATTTTAATAATTCTCAGTTTGTGTTTTGTTTATAAATAAATTTCTACTCAATGTGAAATGCAAAAGTTTTTATTAACTTCGAAACTGGAATTTAAATTATTTTTATTTATTTTTATATTTTTATTGCGTTGGTTTTATTAAGTTATTAAAATTTTATTGTCTTTGGGATACAATGGATTATATTGAATTATTTAATTTTTACCATCAATTTTCTAATAAGCCATTATCTTTGTGAATTTATGAAGCGTGCATGGAATTGAAAATTTATTTGTTAAGTTTCTGTGATCATCATAGGCACTGCTTGAGTGAATACTTTTGTGCCATAGAAACTATAAAAATCTCATAAAATTCTAATAATTACACATAAAACAATAGAATTAGTTTTCAGTTCAAAGAGGAACTTCAAAGCAAGTTTATAAAACAGATAATAAAAATGTATCAAATTATATAAAATTGTGTAATAATTGTGAAAATAGAAAAAACTGAGAAATCGCATAATAATTTAAATAATTATTGAGTAATTCTCATATTAGTGAGAAAAATTAGAATAATTTATTTCCATTCTATTTAACTGTTAACTTTAATATGATTTAACTGTTCTATAAAATTGTTCGTATTCTTCAAAAAATTTATCTTAAATTTTTGCACCTACTTCTTCACTTATATTTAATTTAAATAATTAATATTATAAACATTATCATTAATGTTGAAAAATTACTTTGAAAACATTCTAAAGGTGGCAATTAAAAACATTTTTAAATGTGGTTAAATCTTTATGGTCTGCAATTTTATTCCATTCATCAGGACTGAAAATTCCTTTTGTAAGAGAAAAATTCCCAGAAATCTAGCAGAAGATAAAACGTAACGTTAAACCTGCAATTCAATGAGTTAGATATATGGTCAAAACTCCCTGATATATTTCAAACTACTTTATTTATGAGACCCTGAAAATATTTTTTGTAATAATATAAACCCCGAAAGTTGATAAAAGTATATAAGTATGCTAAGATGGCATCTTAATGAGTTACCTGTAAACCTGTGTACAGCCATTGTACGGGAAGGTTATAAAAGTTCTTGGCTTTAGAGTTGAACTATATATGTTATTGTTTTAAAAAATATTCTATTATTGTAAATTAAAAACAGATTGTAAATAAAAACAAAATCATATTAATTATAATAGAATTACAAGTAAAATTATAAAAACCTTATAACTTAACTGTATATTTAAAAAAATAATTAATAATTTTATATATTATGTTGAAGTAGTCATGGGGTGTCCATTAAGTGTAAGTCAATGAATCGATTATTGTATACTTATCTGACGGCAAAAATGTTCTGTGTGAAAAACTTTTGTGGGTTATCAAACAATTTGGTTGGGGAGAGTGGACTTTTTAACAAGGTTCAGAACTGCTATACAAAGCAAGCACCAACCAACTATGGCAAAGGGATAACCTGCAGGTCTTACAGTAATGCAAATCATAATCTTCTAACCCATCTTTGAATGTTTCTAATCTTCTATCGTATTACATTTTCAAAATTAGAAGTAGACCCAATAAACAAAACGTCAGTCTTTCCTATACATAAGAAAGAATATATATATCATGCAACACATAATGCCACTACGAACAGAATAGTATTGAAATTTAACATTTAAAAATAAAAAAAGCTATATAATTAATTAATTCAATTATTCTACGGCTGGTTTATGATTTCGTTCTAATATCAACATAGCAAGTGAATTTGCTAATAAAACTTTCACAGCAAAATTAACAAAACTCCAGAAAAATGTGCGAACATAAAAGTCAAGTACGGCTTTGGGTCAGTTGGTTAAGGTGCGCTGACTGTGAGCTTCAAATTTAGCAGGGCACGAGTTTGTTTTCCGGTACTGGAAGTCTCAAAAATAAGTATTTACAAATAATTAAATACACGAATTATTTCCATGATCACTGATGTTGGGTATTTGGCAATACTCGAAACAGCTGTAGGGTCAGCTAAATTTTCAATTCATTAAAATAATATAAAAATAACTTTTTGTTGTTGTAATTCACTACTTTCCGAAAAAAACTATTTTTACTGTTTTTGAGATATTATGGGTTATTCGAACATTAGGGGTTTCTTGCGTCAATAAATCATCTTTTCAGTTTATGCATAAACTTTTATATAAACACCCTGTATATTAATACATTTATGTCTCGTTTTTGGAATGTGTTTTAATTCTTTGTCTTAATAATCCGACTTAGTGTTGGGTTAGATAATTATAAACGAGACAATTGTTATTAATTTGAGTATTCGATTTTTTTACTTAAAACTACGAGTATAAAATGGCATTGCAGTGGTGACTGTTCCATTTAGTTTAGGTAGCCAGATAGTTTTGGAAACTTTGAAATTAAGTTTTTAGCTAAGCTAAATACAAGGAGCGTGACTTTGTTTTTGTGCAGTACTTGGTGTCATTTTAACTTTAACACAATCTTAACCAAATAATCAGAATTTATGCAAAATTGCACAAAACTCAAAAGGTCATTTTTTGCTGGTTGATATTTGGAATGAATTATTTTGTTCTCCTTGAAAAATTGAGCATAAAAAAAAAATAAATATTAAAA
>NC_051846.1:10263872-10286267 GCF_002237135.1 Teleopsis dalmanni
TTTAATCACTTCGAAAGAGCATACCGTTCTGTGGTGCAGAGAAGCTATCGTTGTAGTAGAATTAGAATTGGAATGCTAAGCATATGAAATTGTTTACATGCAGGTAACTTTTATGAATAACAGCAACAGCAACAACAGTAACAGCAACATCAACAACAACAACAACAACACTTGCAACATGTAACAGGCAAACTTTCATGTGATAAACCAAAAAGTTGTGCTTTTCTGGAGGGAAAAACTTTGTATTATTGCAACAAACAATATTCGCTGGCGGCGAAGATACTTAGGTAGCTTCTTACTTGAAATTAGTTTATTTCCAATAAAAAGATTATCGAGGTCTTTGGCTATATTTTTTACCCGTTTCCTCATTTTTCACCCGTTGTTATTCTCATTTTATGGCATATTAATGGGTTATTTGCCAAGGAAAACTTTGTACTGCTGCGCTAAACAAATCGCAGTAAAATGCAATTTTGTTTGGTTGCAGCCAATGTTGCCGGCAAACTTTGCAGTTTCGGTTTTCTTGGTTTTATTGCACAAAACTGAGAATTTATTTATTTAAGCAGCAGACAAAGTTTAAAAGTAGTTACAACTTTTCGTTTTTAAGTGGGCGCCTGACGAATGTCGGAGGAGAATGGGTGCATCGTTAGTGGTTCCCCTCATCCTCAGTTGGTTGGGTGTGCTTTTTGGTGTTGCATTGTTAGTTGCAACTACGAATAAATGCAAATGAATTGGAAATTAGTGATTGTTTCTTGTTATGTGAATAATCGAAAAACTGCAAAATAGCAAGAAATAAATTTCAAATTTACACATTTGAGTTAAGTTTTACGAAAATTGAAGTCATTTCAAGCAAATTTACTGTAACTCTGTAACTCTATAACTCTGTAACTTGGAATTTTGTGTGAATTTCCGCATTATGAGTTGCTGTTATAATATCAACTCATGCTCATACATTTTAATGACTTTTGTTTAACATTCACTCTGCAACACATTTATGAAGTTTCTCAGTGTTGCTGTCAACATTTCATTTCTGCATTACAGAAGATGTCCTTTTTGTGCGGGCAAGTGAAAGCTACTCCGGTATGAAGACATATGCTGCAACAGAATTTATATCTTATTTTGTATTTTTTTTTGTTTATGTCTCTAACAGCAATTACAACTACAATAAGTACAGCTACACAGCTACTACGACGACATCATCACCAGCAACAAGAGCAACAACAGCAACAACAGCACCAACAAATTCCAACAACACCGACAAGTAACAAGTAATTTAAAATAATCAACAAAATCAGTTTTTGTTGTCGCTTCATTATCATGTTGCATCACATGTGATTACAGGCATACACGGCAAAGATTCTTGCTGTGACACATTATCATTGTTGTCAAACTGTAACAAAAACAAGTAGCACAACAAGGAACACAACAACTGGAACAACATGGCATAAATGGGAGAAAACATGAAGTATACTAGCGTAGTAAGTGGAACAATTGTTACAACTGAAACAGACAACAACTACAACAACCAACCACCAGCAACCAACAACATCAACAGCTACAGAAGGAACTGCATCAGCAATAGTTATCAGCAGCAAAAATAAAAGCAGTGAAAAGATTTACAAAATGTTAGCTAAATTCTGTTGAATTTTGCGACATGCCAGAGGGGAGAAGGTCATCGATCTTGTAAAGCATAGCTTACATCTGAGATTGTAATAAAACATTTATACAAAATAATAAAATACAATTGTAAATGTTTACAAAACATAAAATTTTATATATATAACTTCAATAATAATAAAGATTTTCCACGAAATAATGATAGTAGAATATGTGCTTACTATGTCATATTAATATCACATAATATATTATGAGTCTTCCTTACTCACATATGTTTTACTTTTCAAGCAATTTCATACTATATCCATATATAGTTTCTTTTATGGCCCAACAAATTTATTTGATGCGCTTCACATGATACGTAGGTGAAGCGCAAAGCTCTCCTTTGTCAATCTGCTTCCTTGTAGCGCTTTCGTGCTCTAATTCCTAAAAATACTAACTGCTCAGAGCAGTTTACACTAACATAGTAGTGTGAAAAGATGCGTTATCTGTAAGGAAAGTGTTGCGTTTTAGTACTTCTTCGAAATGCATTAATAGCGCCATTAGAGCACATGATCGACTGCTGGGAATAGATAAAAATAACAAAGATGTTTATGTTTATATTCAGGTTCATTTACTGATATGCTCATAGCTTCCTGAAATAGTTTCAAACTGATACATTAAGTTATACTTTGTTATGTTGGATCATTATCAAGGATAAAAAAAAGTAGTACAGGTTTTATTAAATAGAATGCGATCAGATACTTGGCTTTGTGAAGTTCTAATTAGAGCTTAGGCATATCAACTGTGCAATGATAAAATTGTTTACGAGCTGTGAACGAGAGTAATGAGTAATACTCTCAGCTTAAAGTTCCAAAAAAGAACTTCAGTAAACACAGTCAACTGGTTACTAATGACTATATATATTGGAATTATCGGGAAACTCTTGGCATTTCCATTAATAACAGCAACAATATTAGCCAGTAGTTGCGCTGGAAACTAAAAATATCCAGCTGCCTAATAGCTTGTTTTCTGATATTTACATTATCGAACTATCAATAAACTGTTATGAACAACAACAACGATACAAACTTGTATAGAACATTAGAGTAACTGCAGCAAGTATTCTCTCTAAAACTAAAATTTCTAGTTGTACAAGTATAATAAAACGTTAATTAAGGATTATGTTATCAAAATATCGAAAAATTATATCAATATTAACAACAATGATATCAACTTTAAGATCCGATAAAGTATATCTAGCTAGAAGTCTCTCCGGGAGTTAACAATCTTTAGTTGTACAATTATCTGATTTCTTATGACTACGTTTTCGCACTATTAAAAAAATCTTAGTACAATGATATCAGCTTGAAAAACCGATAAAGAATATAGTAAAACCTATAGTCAATAGGTGTTACTAACATATAATGTCAGCAGACAGTTAACTTGCAGAGATCCTTATGCTACTCTTTGCATATAGGGTTCAGAATTATAAACGTCATCACTCTTTGCCCTATATTCAGAATAATGGAGGTCATAATTTAATATAAAGATGGAGCAATTCTTAAAGTTTTATTCAGAAAAATTTCTCTCTAGATCAACTTTGTGTGGACTGTAAGAACATTATGTGAATGAATTATGTACCGTGTTTGAGTGCCGTTCTTAAAAACATGAACTATTCTTATGATATGATGATGATGAGCTTTACCCCTATGTTCACGTAGTTCGTTGTTATCCAAAGTATATTTGACTATGAATTGACTATGAAAGGAGATTTAAAAACGATGTCTCAATTAAAAACGTGTGTAGAGAAGCAGTTAAAAAAAAAAATAGAAGAAGTATCAAGTAGAGGGATCATATACTGATTAAGAGTATATGTTTTTAAAATGTGAGTATGTGAATCAAAGGTCCAGGCCGATATATGAAATAAATTGATACGACTACCAAAGCAAGTAAGGTTTTGTCAAAATGATTTTTTTCTATAAATTTTTATGTCTTCTTTTTCTTCTTATTTGGCACTACAGTCCAGTGTGTGTTATTGCAGTAGCTCACGGATACATCCTCTCAGCTTCAATGCATTCCACCATTAAATGTACTATAATTTTAGTCTTAGTATATGGACAATACTACGAGACAATAAAGTAGAAATCTCTTGCTGGCAGCACTGTTTGAATAATTGGAGGAAGTATGGTAATAGAAGCGATAGCAGATATAGTTTTGGTACTCAGTATATACCATATATCTAAAGAATTTTGTATTTGAAAGTACAGATTTACAATTTGTAATAACAATTATAACAATAATATTATTAATAATAAAATAATAACAATTTTCTATACAATTGACAGAATATTTCTGTTAAACGTTTATCTCTTCTAAATATACCAGGTGTCAGGTGATTAAACATTTCATCTATGAGTTATTTACATGATCCTATTATTGTAAATAAATCAAATATAAATATTATTTTGAGTAAAACTTGAGACATGTATGTATTTATTGAAAAATATTGGTTAAAAGGTGTTTTCAATGACCAATAGTAAATACTTAATTATTGGTGTATCACTTGGAAACCTTCATCTATTTCCGTAGAAATCTACATCGACTTTCCTTTGCTAACAATAAAATTATTTATCAGTGAAGCATGGACCTCACTGATTCGATTCGTTGTATGATAAGATATAATATATAAATATTCATTTAATAACAAAAATAATAACTTTACTACTTTATATTTTTATTTTCCGCAGCAACTTGAGTGCAATGAAAATTGTTCTGTACTCGTATTTAAAAAGTCTTAATAAATGTCTAAGCGATATTTTGAGCATTTGCTGCATTCCAGCAGTTCCTTGGTTCATTTGCAGTCGGATCATGTTGCCTTGTGCTACTGCAACATGGCTTTCTAATGCGGCACGTACCGCTCATTTCATAGCTAACGTCAAAGTTGAAGCTACTGTGTCAGCATATTTCATGCACGAATGGTCAAAAATTATTTGCAACTGTGATTCCAAGAAATAATCAAAAATAATACAAAGCAATACGGCAAAGCAGAAAATTAAAATTATTTAACCTGAAAGCAAAATCGAACTCCAGCAAGAAATTCATTCCCAAATTTAATTATTTTAAAACGAGCAACTTCAAGAATTTTCCGCCGAGCCGCACAAACAAGCGAGCGGAATGGAGTGAAGTTCGGATGCAGATACAGATTAAAATTGCATTCAATTGCACATCGAATAAACATCTAAAGTGCACATGTGAAAATGAGAATTTGTAAAATTCAGTTCCTATGCATGTAAGCAGATTTTAATTTTTTATTGTGCAATATTCTAGTTTTATTGTCGTCTGGAACTACATTTCCATTACTTTTGTTTCTTTTGTTAGAGTTCCTTCAGTTGCATTCCTCAGGTTTCTTAGTTCTTTTGTATTTTTCTGAATGAAAGTGCTGCAAGTACTTAAAAGTTGAAGTGCATTGATGTTAAAGGCATATACATGTAAGTATGTACTCGTGAGTAAGTACGTATATAAATTTAGTACAGGTTAAATGATGCATCTCTATCTATGACAGTCCATATAAGTTTTTTTGCTCCTAAACGTTTCAAAGAAAGAAGGAAAATATCTTGAAAGTGTTCTATTAGTTAGTGAAATTTCTAAACTGCAGACGAGTACGTATAGAGAATGAGGTCAAAAAGTTATTAAAGTCATCAAAATATAAAGAGGAATTAGTGTTGTTTATACGTTCTTTTATGTAAAGCTTTATGCTTTAGTGTTATTAAATGTCCTCACAGGAGTTTAAATAATCGATGGAAAAACATCGATTAACGATTTTTAATATAAATGGAGATAGAAACATATAAATATATTATATAAAATACAAATAATAAAGTAATTTTCGAAAAAAAAACTTAAATAAGCCCTCTATGATGTAAGACATGCAAAGGGGCATATGAATCGTAGCTCAACATTGTAGGTCTGTGGGAAACCCCTTGAAAGCTACATTTGTTTAATTTACCAAGAAACCTTCCATAACGCAAAAACATTGATAATATTTTGGTGATACCCTCTTTAAGAAGAAGGATGTAAGAAATATATTTGTGTATGGTTATTAGATAGTAAAAACTTATAAGAAATACAGCTGTAAGACCAAACATACGGTAATGATATGTAGAAAATATGCGGTGAAAATCTTACACGAATATAGGATATAGTGGCTATACACAATAATTGCATGGTCAATTGTAGCCAAAGATGCATTTGCTTGATTAAAGACAAGTCAAGTAGTGCTAACAAAAAATACAAAGACTGATGTGTTCTATAGGATCCGTAGAAGACATATCGCAATACGTGTTAGCACAGAAAATTGTTATAGTATTTGTAAAAAGAATTGATTGGAATAAATAAAGAGCCGGCACTTCTAAATATATTGTTGAGCTCAGAAAACCTGCTAGACTGTCCACGAAACAAAACTAGTAAGTTAACTAAATAACGAAATGGAATAGACAATGATTTAGATCATGCTTACATTTTTAAAGAAAATATAACAGACATAAGGTTGAATGAATCGAAAGTTATGAAGGCAATAACCAAACATACAGAAGTAGAAACTCAGATTAGTAAAATTTTTACGAAACTTAATCTATACTATACTATATCTAACTTATTTTGAGGTAAATATGCCATTAGTTAGGCAGCTGTGTTCCAGTAAAGTTTTAATATCGATTAGCTAGCCAGAGAAGAAACCCACAAAGCAATGGGAAATCCTAAACCTCATTGCAGTATGGTTACAACAGTATGAAATGGAGTGCTAAGTAATTAAAAAGACATAAGAAGTAAGAACTTTTTAAAATCCTCATAGATTTCAGACAATCTAAATTGTTATAAGGTAACTAAAATACAGAAATGAAATTAGTTAGACAAAGAGAACTCAGCTAGTTTTTGCACGGTCGTTGCACATAAACGGCTTCAAGAGAATGGTAAAAGCAGAGAGAGACCAGAGAATAATCGACAGAGCAATGGTAAGGATTGAACCTTATTGGTGTATGGGTAAATGAGTATGAGAGGAAGCACTAGGGGTCAAGAAAGGCCGAAACTTTTAGCCAAGTATGTATGTTTAGCTTAATTTAAATAGTTATTTGACAACTTAAATTGTAAAAGATTTGTTTGCAGTATTGAATTATTCAAAAACTCCTGTCAAGTAAAAATATTTAAATCTTTAACTCTTTAAATAAAGCTTTTAACTTTGATAGGGAGTATATAATTTCTATTTTTATTTATTTATAATGCAGTACTAGGAGTATAAATAAAATCTCAAGTTTAGAATAAGAAAAAACTAAAATCACTTTGAAATATGAGCTTTAAAAAAACAATGGGTCGCACATCCGAAGTAGTTTAGGTAGATTAATCAATCATTTGAGCTCTATGGGTGTACTATGATAAACATTTGAAGTAAATGATAAACATTTTGAACAGATATCTACAGATATGACTTAACTTAAATCCAATTATTACATTTTTAGTGAAAATATCTCTCTAGTCAATTAGCTGCTTAAATTTAATATGTACCTAATAAAAAATGATTAATAATAATAAAAAATTATTGCTCCCAAACTACACATTTCACTGTATCAATTTAATAATAATAAATGTATAAATTTATAGCAAGCAGCAATGACTTAAGACATATCAAATTTGCTATAAAAATAACATTTTCCACACACAATTTGTCATAGTCGTTAACCTTAAATGTCACATCATAAAAGCACGACAATAAGGACGAAAACGCTATGGCAATCAAAAATCGCATGTCTGCAGATACCATATATAAAATAAGAAGAGACCGAAAGCTGAAAAAATGGAAGAAAATGAAATAACAACTTCCAAAACAATAGTTTCCAAACGATTTAACAATGAATTTAGAACGAGAATCTCATAACCCAAACAAAACAGAAACTGTGAAATCCACGAAACTGGCGAAATCCTTTGCAAACACGATATCAATTTCAATGGATTTTAGTGAGCTTGAGCTCTGTAACACATGTTTGCACAGAGGATTTCTGGTTTTGTTATAAAAGTTTTTATTAGAATTTTATTTAATTCTTTTTATTTTTTTATATTTTATTTTTTGATGTTAAGTTTAAGTTGTCATTGTGCGAAAATCGAAATTTAAGTAGAGCTAATATACGAAAACAAAGGACAGGTTAGTTGAGTATTCCACTAAGGTAGTATTATGATAATAAACTCGATTTCTGTTATATGTTATATGTGGAGATGAGAGACAACATCGCGAAAATTTTTCGACTTATGTATGTCATAGTTTTGGTATAAGAACAATAGAAATACATATCACAAGGACTAACAGTTAAGCCAAAGCAAACAAAAGAGTTGAGGCACTGCAGTGGCTTAGTAAGGAAGTTTTTATGAAAATTTTAAAAATAATGAGTACTTTGATCTTATATTATTTTTCTATATAAATCATGCGAGTTGGTTTCTATTTTTACAACAATGACCGTATTTCTATAAACCAAAGGAATATCCTAACAATTGCTGGTCTTATTCAATTATATAAATATAATTAAGTAGCTATAATACAGTCTTTGCTTATATACTTCAATTAATTGATCTAAAATCTGTAAGTTCTTCAACCTCCCTGTGGACTGGCGACTGCGTACAAGATATGTGGTTAGCCTATTAAGATCTTTAAATAGGCTAGGTGTTTATTATGTTGAAGCTGTTTTGAGCTAGTGCACTTAAGCACTTATATTGAAGAAACTCGAGGTTTCTTCAAAACCCCTCTCTAAACCTTGACTAGATTATTGTTTATCACTTCATCAGACTATAATTGACCTCAGATTTGCATACCTCCCCGAGGAGCCTGTAACCATTCTGAAATTTGATAACGCGGTGTTGGTGTTTAGTTTTATTAAATTCATAAAGTTTCTAACTAACAATAAGTACATTCCAGAGAAAAACATCAAGTAATTTAAATATATTTTATTGCCCTCAAAGAGTAGAGAGTAGAGTGCAATACACATATAGTAAAGCTAGACCAAAGGATTATATATCACTGATTTTTCATTTGTTGAATATAGTATGATCCTTAACTGTTTGAGTTAATTTTTTTAAAGGTGAATTCCTTCCTTTATGAAAGCTTAATTTTGCATTAAAAATAACCGAAATTATTGAATAATATAATAAAGTATATATAAAGTATAACATATATAAAGTTTATATCGTTGCTTTAAAAATTAAGTCCAATATCATTATGTCAGCGTGTACACTTTTGTAGGCTGATTGAGATATAATTTTTTAAAGAAATTTCTTTAATAATCACAAGTGTTCTTCGTAAGATCTTTGGTCTTCTACGAATTGTCGACGCATATTGCATTCGAGCTGTACGAGCTTTATTATTGATATAACTCAGCGAATTAACATCCGGCAGCTTCCCTGGCTTGATCATGTCGTGAGAATGGATAAAGATGCTTCAGCGAAAAGAAGTATTTAAAGCGGTAGTTGAAAGAAGGTGGCGTAGAGGTAACCCGTGTCTAAGATTGAGTGATTATAGTTCAAATAACACTAATCGAAACTGATATTCGATACTGGAAAGGGCGCGCATACAGCATAGGCGCCTGTAGACATGTATTATGGCAAAGCGAAACTCTGTAACGGGTTGTTATGACCAAACAAGAAAGTAGATAAGTAATTACAATTGTCCTGAAACGCATTTCTTGTAGTGGTAGCGTATATCAAAACGATTAACTTTCAAAGTGAATTTCAATTTGGGAAATACTTAAAATTAAGAATTTTTCTTTTTTCGGTTAAGGATTAATGTAGCACGATGTCTTTCAACGATAGTGTAGTATGCCTGGCTGTCGATATTTCGATCGCACTCGTCCAATTCTCACTTAATGTTACTGAAGGTAACGTGAAAGTATTCTGCATACATTAACTGATCTGCTGGTATGATTTCATTGATAACAATTCTCTCTGATTTGAATGAAACAGTCAGCATTGTCTTGATTTAGCTATTTTATAAGTTCAATTTTTTTTTTTGGCTCCTTCGATGACTTTCATGCCGCACTCTGACATTTTATTTTCAGGTCAAACTGAGAACACGACGTTTTTTCATCAAATATGATAAGAGACATGTTTGATTCTTTCGGTAATTTTTTAACAAAAATCTAGTCTTTTTGGTCGTCCATCAGAGTGTGTGGTACAAAACGGGCACAGAACTTTCATTTGCTCAAATCTTCAGTCAAAATTCAAAATTCAGTCGACAATCAGTACTATTTGGTATTTCGATTTCCTTTTCGATGAGTGCTGAAGACATACAGCGTTCGTTCGGGGAATTTGATTTATTATATGGTAATATTATTTGGTTAAGTTAAGTTAATTGTCTTCTTCTGAGTTCATATGGATATCTTTTTTTATATTTAAGATATCTGTATATTTATTTATATTTTTATAGAAATATGTTTCTAAGTGAAAAAATGTTCCCATAATCATTTATTTTAAAACTACGTCCCTGAGCCAGGCATCTCAAGATAAATACGGGTACGTCGTAAATGTATTCTTAGTAACAAGACGTTGCTGGTATTTGGTTCTACTTGCAGTTGAAATCTAAGCTACTTTTTCTAAGCAATTTTTATTTATTTATATAAAAATTTATTTTTGCCGTGCTTGAACACGAGTATAAGGTCGTTTCCGGTGAGTTTATTTGTATAGTTCTATTTGCTTTTTGGTTGTTATTTTTTTAATTTTTGTTTCTGTTTTTGCTTCTTGCTAAATTGCAGATGAAGAATTGTACTTTTGTACTCTGGATTTCATTGTTTTTTTTACAACTTTGAACTGAAGCAGGAAGCACTGCTCTTGCTAAGTTGGACATACTTTTGTTTTCATTTTTCTAATAAAAAAATATATTTTTTGGAGTATTTATTTTTGACTTAGACGTTTTTAGGTTTTCAGTTCTTCTGTTTACTTTTACTTGTGTTTTATTGTTTTATACTTGTTTTAAATTCAACTGCCTTAAAATATTAAGTGAATACTTCAGAAAATTAGGTTAGGGCACAAATAAAGGACAGTAGAACAATGTTTTAACATTCCTACATATATATACGAGTGTACCTATAAATATATATATAAAGCAATGGATTTTTCTCTTGTTATAAACTTGATTTCAACATATGTATCCGCATGTATTATGTCTAACCGACAAAATTCAACCTAAATAAGATTTATTTTAAAAAATAAAAATTCCAGAAATTAAAAAACTAAAATTTATAAAGTTTTAAGTGATATTTTATGGTACTTGGCTGACAGGAACTTGGTTTTCAAATATTTGAGCTATTAAAATATTATTTTTAAAAATTTAAAAATTTTTAAAATTGAAATATATTTCAATCTCAACGCAACAAAAGTTTCGCATTAATAAGAACACTTACAGCTTGCTAAGACCTTAGAATAGATTCGGTTAAAAAATACTTAAGGGACAGAGCCCTTAAGCTATATGCGAAAATCGACAGGCTTCGGCGAGACTTATTCCCCCTCGGAACCGATTTCGCATTACTTCGAGGAATAAATATTGTATATAAGTGTCTTGTATTTAATACGTTATATAAGATTATATAAAAGATATTTGAGATAATATAAAAATATAAAAAAATATTTCAAATAATTTTTATGTATTGTATATTAGTGTTATATATTTTAGGATATTATATAAAATTATAAAAGTGATTAATTAAAGTGAATTATATTGCGAAAAACGGGTTACAATTGGGTGGTATTAATAAATAAACATTCAAGACATTGCAACGCATTCAAGTGAGCGGTTAAAAGTGAAGTTTAGTACAATCTTATACAATTGAGACTTCTGCAGGCAAGATAGCGTTGCATGCAAAAACTGTAATTACCAATTGTAAATAAAAGTGCTGAAAATAAGTGGAACGTAAGGCGAATTATACGTAGTAAAGCTCAGAGTGGTTTGAGTCTATGCTAACAAATTCTAATTTTTAAAAAAAGTATTAAGCTGTTATATATATATATAAATTTTCTCATAGACTTTTAGGCGAAGCATCAAAAACTGAATTTGATAAACTTAAAGTACAACTTCCAAAATGTCATCAGCAGGAACACCAAATAAACCGAGTACACAAGTTTCAAAAATACAAGTAAGAACCTCAGCAGCTAAAAGACCATTGACTGAACTTTCCCCAGAAGAAATAAACCAGGCGAAATCTACAATGCAAGTAGGGAATATGCATATAACAGAACTGATGGGGTTAATGAGAGCATCATTGGCTGACTTGTTGGATGAAAAGCTAAGCAACTTGCCAACAAAAGCTGATTTAGAGGTGATTGTGTCGGAAGTGGGCGAACTCTCTAGTAAGATTACAGAGCTAACGGCAGAGAATCGTGAGCTAAAACAGAAGGTGACACAGCTCGAACAACAACGCGAACGGGATGCACGTAATATTAATTATATTATAAACGCACGAAAACGAAAATCGCTTGTTATCAAGGGTTTGAAAAAAACTGACAATCCAACATTGTCGATTCGGAAATTATGTGCTGAAGTTCTGAACGTCGATGATGTGCAAATAGCTTCTGTAAGAAAAATATTTGAGAAACACGACAAAATAGGAGTCGTTGCAGAGTTCCAAGCAGAACAGTGTATATTTAATATTTTCAACAATATTAAAAAACTCGCTAATACGGAAATATCAATTGAGAGGGACTTAACCGCAGAACAACAATCAGATAAACGGGTCATGCTTAAACTAAAACAAAATTTGCGTGCTGTAGATCAAAGTCGTAATATAATAGTTAGAGAGGATCGTATGAAAATTGACAACAAATGGTTGTATTGGAATAAAGAAAAGGAGCTGAAATGCGGTAGCAGTAATGGAAGGGATGTACTGCAGGCACTTTATGGCAATAACCTGGAGTCAATAAATGTAACATATTGGGAGATTTTGCAAACAATTAATTCTCAAAAAAACTAAATAAAGACAATGTTGTCAGCTGTAGTTTAAGTCTAGATTCAAATTCAAAAGAAATGTTAAATATTTTAGCATTTAATGTAGCAGGTCTAATAAAGAAAGTTAATTACTGCGATTTTATAAATTATGTAAACTCATTTGATCTGTTCTTTTTATTTGAAACGTTCATGGAAAAATCCTTGGAGAAGATTGATAAAGTATTTGAAAAGTATTTATTATGGTGGATTCCAGCAACTCTGGTCGCAATCAAAGGAAGAGCTAGTGGCGGTATGTTATATGGAATAAAGAAGAACTTAGCAGATAAAATGAATATACGATTTACACAAATATTGAATATGATGGTAGTTAAGCTAAAATTTGAAGAGACACTGGCGTACATTATTCCAACATATATTAATTGCAACAATTGGGATGCGGATTTTAAAAACTTAAGTGATGTACTGTTCGAATTAGGGTGCGAAAATATATTAGTTGTAGGAGACTGTAATGCCAGAATTGGTAAGGAGCAATGTTTGGAATTTAACCCAACTTTACTAGCCAGTGGACTAAGTGCACAGCGCAAAGCTATGGATGACAAAGTAGATAGAAATGGCAGAAGACTACTTGAAATCTGCAATACGGTAAGTCTTACTGTGCTGAACGGAAGATGCGAGGGCGACAAAGATGGCAAGCATACATTTCACAGAGGAACTATTGCAACCACGATTGACTATGGTTTAGGAGCGGGGATCTGGTTGAATAGAATCAAAAATTTCGAAGTGCAGGATTTTATTTACTCAGACCATCAGCCGATTACAGTAAGTATCCACGCCGGGAAAATTATTTCGGAGGAAAATTCAGGTCTACAGTTGTTACCTAAACTATACTGGAACAAAAGTATCAAGAAAATATATAATTTAACACTTAATCAACAAATTATTGGAGTAAATAGAGCGACAATATGCTCAACAAATGGAATTGAGTTTTTAATGGATTGCATAAATAATGCAGCAAAGCCTCTGCAACAAAAGCAAAAAACTAGCGTAAAACAAAACCAATGGTTTGACTCGGAATGTAAAATATTAAGAGATACATCTTTTCGATGGCTAAGAAGAGTTAAAAAAACAGGATTAAAGGAAGACATGACAAAGTACAGTCAAGCAAATAAACGATTTAAAGAACTTCTACAGCATAAAAGAGTGACTTACTATAATGAGCTAGCTATCTCAATAGCTACAGCAAAGGACAGTAAATCCTTTTGGGGCAAAGTTCGAAAACTGAACGGGACGAGCCATATAAAAAATGCAAAGCTAGACGCACTGGAACTGAGTAAACACTTTGAGCGGATACTAAACAACAGCATACATAATGACAGTTTAAGTTATGAGATGCCCATACTTGAAATGAGTGAACTAGATAGAACGATTACAGTAGCAGAAGTCAAAAAAATATTGCACAAGTGTAAGGATAATAAAGCTCCTGGAGAGGATCGAGTACCCATGGAATTCCTTAAATATGCTTCGGATCTATTTATTGAAAATATGACAGCATCATTTAATTATATCTACAACAGCGGCAATGTACCTGATTCTTTTCGCAAGTCGATTATTTTCCAATTGTACAAAAAAGGCGACACAAAGAATCCAGAAAACTATAGGGGCATATCTTTTAACAATGCCATGGCGAAAGTATTTGCAAGTATTTTGAACGAGAGGCTACAAGAATGGGTTGATAACCATGCACTGTTAAGTGAATTTCAATCAGGTTTCAGAAAAAAGTATTCAACTGTGGATAACATCTTTATTTTAACTAATATTGCAAAAATGTATATTGACAGAAACAAAAAACTTTACGTCTTTTTCGTGGATTTCAAGGCGGCGTTCGATTCAATACTAAGAAATGCACTCTTCTATAAGCTTAGGAACTTAGGAGTGTCAACAAAAATGATGCGGATTATTTGGAGCTTGTATCATGGTAGTAAAGCAGCAGTGTGGGATGGAAATATTATCTCTGATTGGTTTCTTACACAGTCTGGGGTTAAGCAAGGCTGTGTTTTAAGTCCACTTTTATTTACTTTATTTTTAGATGACCTGGTTAACTTTTTAAACGGTGGCATCATGATTGATGGCATGCTAATAAAGGTTCTGATGTATGCAGATGATGTGGTGCTGTTTACAGAGTCACCAAGAGCCTTGCAGCTAATGATAAATAGACTGAACGATTACTGTAATACCTGGAATTTAGAAGTCAACATAGAAAAGTCAAAAATAATAATATTTAAAAAATATGCAAGGCGTCTTGCATGCGATGAAAAGTGGAACATTAGCGGTAAATTATTGGAAGTAGTTAAGACATATAAGTATTTAGGCGTTTGGATAACATATAATGCAACGTTCGAAACACACATTAATAAAAGGTTAAAAGAATCAAAACTAGCAATAAACAGCACATGGAGAAGAGCATTAGGAAATGATATGGTAGCTCTTTCAGTTAAATACAAAGTTTTCCAAGCTGCTGTCAACTCAATTATGAATTATGCTTCCCAAGTTTGGGGTTTTGAAAAATATAATGAGGTGGAAAAACTGCTGACTTATTTTATCAAACGTATTTTTCGCCTACCTGTCAACACGCCAGACTACGCAATTTACCTGGAAACGGGCTTATCAACACTACATATCGGCACTTTAAAATCCCACTTTCAATATATTAACGCTGTTATGAAACACACAGATAACAGGCTTACCAAACGGCTTGCGACATACTTTTTAGGTAGAAGGTGTTCGTATTTCGCGGCATGGTTAAATTTAGCCGAGGAACATGAAGAAAATTTGAATTTAGAGGACATGAATGGTTGGATTGACTGGCAGCAGCGCATTCTCCTAAAACAGGATCAAAGTGATAGAGACCGATTTGTTTATAAGGCCAAAACAAGCTACTCTAGACAAACATACAGAGAACTAACTTACAATCTGGGAAAATGAATTATTTTAATGATAAATATACTGTGGAAAATATTCGTTCAATTTTCAAATCTCGTACTGAACTCATCAAACTCAATTATTTACCCTACGTAAGTGGTGCACTATCTGTTTGCAGCCTATGTAATAAACAGGAAACGGAAAACGTTAAACACTTTCTCGCAATTTGCCCAATTTTAAAGGAAATAAGATACAAGTATTTTGGGAAAACGACTTTGAGCCAAACAGAATTGCATGGTATCCTTAATGGAATGAACTGGCTAAATTTATGCGCATATCTTAATCAAGCGATAAAATATAGGCAACAAATTATAGATGAGATCTTTTAACCGCACTTATGTATGCACACCAACAATATATACTAATTATAACATCAAACTCACTACAAGATTAGAGGGATTAGAAAAATAGGCAATCGCTAGGTAAAGCTGACGACATTAGTCATAGCTTTAAATGAAAAACAAAATGTATAAAGTATGGATAATGATTGTATGTTTTTAAATTATTAATAAAGAAGAACTAACTAACTAACTAACTTATAAAAGTATAGGAATGAATTTCAGATATTTATTTTGCAAATTAAAAAAATGATAACAAAAATAATTATAAAAAAAATTCAACTCAGTCAAAGAGTCAACTCATATCACATCAATATAATCAAAAACCAAATAAATGACATATTCATAATCGAACACGAAATTCATTTTGTGTAATTCATGGAGCCACGAACTGTCATGTGTCAAGTCGTTCCATTAAAATGGTTCCAAATGCGTTTGGCATAAACAAGTTGAAATATCAAATCGAATTTCATATGCGTTTTATGCCGCAATAATCATTAGGAATGACATAGCGTATGAGCAACCGAACATCAGCTCCCCAGCTCCCACATATATGAGTACCATATACAATATAATGCAATATCAATATCAATATCAATTCTAATACCAACAGCAATTCGATTGACTTCAATTCAATATGAATTCAATTTAGAAATCGCGAGCAAAAAATAAAACATAAAACTGCAAAAAATCGTGGAAACCCGTGGAAAATAATGCAGGAAAACGTACGTATATCTATAAAATTGTATTAAAAACCAACAAGTGGAAAATTGCGCACAGCTGCCGAACATTGTTATTGTTATTGCATTATGAAGCGATAATGGCGACGGCGGTAATATGGATGATGGCGGTGGAAAAGTAAGCGCTGACACCAAATTACAAAATGGCGGACTTAGGCAATATCAAACTTACGGGTGGTTAGATACAACGCCGGCAAAGCTCAAAAATGAAAAAAAATCGTAAGTATTTTTGAGTAAAAATTTTTTTTATCATAACTAATTTCTCAGCATTCCTCACCTACTTTGCATATTGGCTTTGCTGGAAACCAGTGATGAAGTGGGGCGTGCAAATAGTTGAAATGTCATATGCGGTATGTGATTTTGTTGAAAAAGTTAAGTAAAGTTTAAGCTACCGGAAAAGCTGCTATTTGCATGCTTGCGAACGCAACCGTCAGTAGGTAAACATATCAAAATTTTATGAGTTCGCGCCAACATGGAAATATCGTCTGGAATCGAATTTCAGAGCACATATTTGCATAGCAATCCGAGTACGAGTACGAGTACCACTGACTGCTATGCGGCTGTGGAGTGCGATGGATGTGGAGGATGGAGTATGAATGCAGTCTGACAGCGTTACTTGTAAATGTGTCATGACAAATATAAATCCACATTTTGTGTGCTGTTACACATATTACTTATATGTTTTTCCCCTTATTTTTTTTTTTTTTTTGTTTGAAATATTTTTATGCTGACTTATAAGCATTTTTGGTGTGGGCGCATTTTGAATTATTTTTATGGATTTGTGTGAAGTTGTGCACTGGTGACAGTTCAATAAAAGTTGTAGCAATGCTGACACAGTTTTAAAGTTGGGAATATAAGTTGAGAATATATTTGCATATAAGTTATAAGTTTTACTTGGTTAAGTTTGAAATTAAATTAAAAAACTTTTTATTACTTATTTTACTTCTTCCCATAATACCATTAAGCACTACGACAGTTCCTTAAAGTATTTAATAAAGAAAGATTAGGAATATGCATTTTAATTCGAAAAAAAATTTTGCACATAAAAATAAAATTAATAAAATTAAAAAATTAAAATTCAAACTAAAGGTTGTAAAAAAAAACTGTCCCGATCAGTCCGTATATAATATAATAAGAATATAATTTACAAGCAAATTCTAAAGCTAATATGGTCTCCTATAGATCTGTGGTAATACAACGGAATATTATTTGAGTTTAAGTGGGCTTTGGGCACAAGGTCGCTATTTCTATTCAATCTAGTCTATGGTCTTATGCTACACATTTGTGGGCCTGTGACACTTAATAAATATTATAAATATTTAATAAGTATTTTTATAATAAATATAATCGAAATTGAAAGAAAAGTTTCATTAGAAAGTTCTCAAAAAGTAGTAAACTACAAGAACAAAATTATTTTTTTTATTTAATTTAATTAATAGTAATTAATAAGAGGTATTTCGAGTATTGCCAAATACTCAACATTAGTAGTGTTGGAATTATTTTTTATATTTATTATAAGGAAATAATATTTTGAGACTACAAGTACCAATGGTTGAATACGTACCCTGCCAAATGCGAAATTCAGAGTCAGCATTCATTAGCCAACTGACCTTGACTCCTGTACTTGACTCGTATGTTGGAATTTTGGAGTTTTTGTTAATTTGCTGTAAAAGGTCATTAACAAATACATTTGCTGTGTTACATTTGAACAAAATCATAAATCAGTTACAGAATAATTGAAATAATTAATTATATTTATATTTTTAATTCTTACATTTCTATACTTTTCTAAAATTTTCCAAAATGCTGTTAACACCTTATGGAACCTTTACTATGTCGATATTAGATGTTAAGACTACGGCCTCAACAAGTTGAAACTTATTCTAAGCGGTTCCAGAGGCATGTAAACGAAGAGGTTAGCAGGCTTCTTATTACTACAAACCTACTCCAACTAACTGAACTAATTAGAAGCTGTTTTTGAAACGAATTATCTACTTTATGTTTTTTGTTTTTATAACACAATATAAAATTATTAACTAAAAGTTATGTTTATTGCAATTCAATAGTTCATCTGCTTTCAAAGCTCATCGATGCTGATGTTTACCTATGTGATACAGTTATTTTAAATATTAAATTTAATATTTACTATAGATTATTGAAATATATAAACCGATTTATATATTAACTAAATTATTTAATTAATTTAATTTAAACCAATAAAAATGGTAAAAATAATTATAAACAGCAATAACCTCCATGCAAAGAAAATTTTCTGTTTAATTTTTCTACTTGTATCTGGAAGCGGTATTATCATCAATAATAATTTTTTGTTTATTTGATTCATCTTGAGGCAAATAATGATTAATTTAATTTTCCATTTAATTTACGGATTACTCAAGTGGAGCGCACTTTTATCTCATGAAGTACTTAAATTCGTTGTAATTGCACTTGAAATCGTACAAATTGGCAGAACTCTTGGCATTAGCTCCAGCTTATGGAAGAGTTTTGTACTTTCGTTCATGAGTAGCACTCGAAAGAATTTCATTTTATTGAAGATGCAATTAAAGTGAATTTCACAGTTTATTAATTGTGATTCAGAGCAAAACTCAACTTGAAAAATTTTTGTTGCCTGTTGAGTTTTAGATATTTTTGGTTGATTGTTTATCTATACATACATATGTATCTGCTTAGCTATTTTGTATTGTGTATTAGTATGAATATTTCAAATTTTTATTGTCCAAGTGTTACTGACGACTTAGCGGTGTTATTACTTTGAACGGTTTAAGTATTTCAGGTGTCAGTCGCCATATACGCTAAACGAAAATCTAAGATAAATAAGGTTTTGAGTTGTTGTGGTTGCAAGTCAAAATTTTGAAGTATTTATGATAGTATGAAATTGTAAATATTGTAAGATGCTGTATTATCCAACATTTTAGTGACAGTAGAGGACTGCAACATTTCGCTGCAGAGGTTCCCATGAAGAATCATCTTAAACTGGTTTGTGGTGGCTGCCAGAAATGTTGATCAATTGCAACCACAATAAGTAACAATTTAAGCTATTATGGCGCATATAACAAAACGCACGATTTGATGCAGCATAATTATTGCTGTCAACTCAACAAGCCATCAACATCAATTTTAACCACAAGTTCCGACAATTCACAATTTATGTACTTCATGGGGGTCTTATGACAAGCAAATACAATTATACGTTAAGTCCACAAAGTGACCGCTCAAGAGTTAAGTAAAATAAAATTTTTCTTGAGAAATAGAATTAAATTGGCATGACCACAAAAACAGGAGCAGACGATAATGGGCAGAGTGATGTACAAAGGTGTAGTTTGAGGATTAATGTTTATATTTTAGACTTTATTAGATAAATTCTTATTAGAAATTTTTTTTCACATATTTTAAATTATTTTGAAGTTATTTTTGCAAATTATTTCTATTCCGTATTATTTAACTTCTTATATAAAAAAATGCATAAATTGTTTTTTTTTGATAGATGTTCAAAATTGTTTCTAGATTACAAATATTTTTGTGTTATTTTGATTATCTAACTCATTAAAAAGGGTTTAAGAAAGGTGATTTTCTAAGAGCTGCGCCTCTCATTCTATGAATGGATAAGGTAAATACTAAATTATTTGTCGTAGATAAATGTACAATTGACAAATTATGTACAAATAATATAAGCCTAAAAAGTAAGAGTATTCAAATCTATAATGCACACTACCAGGATATCATATGAGCAGTCATCGTATGCAGTTCAGTTATCGTGTTTTAATAAGAAAGTACGGGTAGTCAACAAAAGTGCGTAAATAGTCTGATAAAATGTTTGTATAACAGAAGAAGAAGAGCTATGATATAGATTGGAAAATATAATATACAACTAATACAGTAAAACATAACTGGTTATGCCAACGATATACTACCCGTAGTGTACACCACAGATAGGACACATATTACCTTTATCACTTAGAGAATGGGTACATGTTTTCAGTTCTAAAGTTATAAAAATAAAGGTTGAGCAAATTATTTTATTAATTAATTAAAATTAAAATTTTTATGTTGTAAGACAAGAATTTTCAGAAATAGTAAAAAAAGTAATAGTGAGCTAATTTTTAAATTATAAATTTAATTTTTCAGTTAAATAAAATTTTAGGGTGACCACATAGCACTATTAAATATCTACTAAATACTACTTGAAGTAGTAATATTAAATACTACTAAATATATATCCTACAAGAATACATAAGTAATCATACATCCAATACATCAGTATACAGTATCAGTATAACAACACCTAAATGGAGCAAGTAGGTATTTAGTATAGAAGTAGTGCTGCAATAGACTTCGAATAAAGAGATTAAGCATGACAATTATAAATATATATTGTGTAAAGCGATATTTGATTCAAGTAATTTTAAAAAATCTCATGATTTTCATAATATAAATTTTAAAATTTGGTTTATTCTATTAGTGCTCTGGTACCAAATACATGCTTGGGAAATGACATAAGCAAGAAAATCGATTGTACCGATTGCATTCTAGTAACCCAAGCATCCTACTAAACATCTGACATCAGATTTTAAGACTTCAAAAAACAAAAGTTTATTTTCATCGAACCAGGGTAATTCTGAAGAACGCAGATGAGAAGTGCACTCATTTAATGGCATGTTACTATTAAATATATTCCTGAAAATCGTTTGAGAGAAATTCAGTAGTGGTGTGCGTATGAAAGCAGAATATATAGACATCGATACAGCGATGGGTTATAAAGTTCATATAAGAAAATAGATATTGTAACTACAACATAAATTGAAAAAGTAATATCTATCGGTCACATAATCAGACTAAGATAGACTTAGTAAATATAAAATTTATTGTTAGCAATGATTTATTTAGATTCTAGCGTGGAAGAGTACGACTAATGTTGTTAGATTTTATCAACTATGTCTTGTTAAGATTGTAATGCGGTAGAACTACGACTATAGAACTATAGATTGTGTCGACGATGATACATTGTACATATTTCTGAAAAATTGGTGGACTATTGTGATTATAAGAATGACTGAAGATAAATTCTGATACAGGTCAAGTCCCAATATAGATAGTGCAGCCAAATGTGATAGTAATAATATGTATATGTATAATATTACTTACAATAAAGATTTTTTATATATAAATATTAGAAAGATTAAGATTTTTCATATATTTCAATTTTCGTAAATCAATTTTTAATTAAACTTTTTCTTTTCATTATTAATGTTTAATTATTGAAGTTAATATAAAATTTTACCAAACCATTTCTCATATTTAATTCTAAAAATAATTTCTGAAAGTGAACATTAAAGGCATAAAACCTGTGATGAATTTCGCTAGACAATTGAAATTAAGTTCTGCAAATAAAATAATTTTGATTTTATAAAGCTGCGGTCAAAGACCGCAAAAAACAGTACCAACTTCATTGAAAATATAACCTTATAAAAAGTCATGCCACTGCCATTATGGAAACCACAAATGTAAGTTCACTTTTTGATAAAATACAATATATATTGTGATTCGTTCGTATCTGTGAGATTAATTTTGGTTTATGCTATCATTTTACTTTTATTTCTACAATTGCGGTTGGAGCAGTCGACGATCGGTAACAATATTGACAGCACAAGTAGCAAAGAGTCTGCAACATGCCACTCGTTCCGCATAAGATCGCAGACACCACAAAGCGCACCACAACTGCTTGGTTTGCTGCTGGTATGCGGCGCTTTTTTGC
>NC_051846.1:10286367-10304912 GCF_002237135.1 Teleopsis dalmanni
ATATGAAGCCAGAACTTGGTCCAAAAGTTGAACGAAACGAATGGGGAGATTTAATTAAACATTATTGGATTATTTTGCTGGTTGTTTTGATTGTGGGTTTGCTGGTCATATCGATGCCAATTATTGGGTAAGTCATGTTGCCCCTGTTACCAATATTAAACATTTTTTTTTCATTTTCCTTTTATAAACATTGTTTTTATCATCCTTACTACGTATTTATTTTTTAGATTATGCTTTTGCTGCTGCCGTTGTGCTGGTGCTTGCGGTGGACGTTCGGAGCCGTTTGATAAAAAACATGATACTTGTCGACGTGTATTTCTCGGTTTCCTGCTCATACTGTTAGCCACAGGCATTGTGTGAGTAAATCAATGTAACACATATCCGCTTTCATATTGAATTTACCAGGAATATCAGTTTATTTTGAGCTTTTAACTAATTTGTAACTATATGTTTTTCCCCTTCTTTACTTTTCTGCTTCGTAGTTTTGGAGTTATTATTGCATTCGCTACCAATAGCTACATGCAAATGGGCGTTGACAGCGGCACTGATGCGGTACGAGCTGGTAGTGCTGATACACAAAAATTCCTTGGTGTCACCTCAGAACAAATTGATCATATCTTGGTTACTAACTATAAACAACTCTCGGATCAACTCGAAAACATTTTAAGGGGTAAATTTTATGCACTAAACTGCATTCTTATTAAATTTATTTAATATGTTAACACGACGAAGATTTATTTGTAAATAGAAAAGTGTTAAATAATAGTGAATTACAACAACATTTTATTTTTCAATCGAAAAATATTGAAAAATATGATACCTGTTTTGGACATTGCCAAATAAACATTATTAGTGGGCCTTTGGAAATATTTTTTTTTTAATATTTTGTCGTTTTCGAATAGTTTTTAGACTACAATTACCAAGGGTTTAACAGCGTATATCGCTGTTAAATTTGTTGAAAATAGTACTTGATTTATTTTATTCAAACTAAGAGTTTTATGAATTTCACTTGCTGTGTTATGTTAAAATGAACGCATAAACTACAGCTATATGTCATTGCGATTTACTATTATAATTTTAGACATTAGATATAAATTTTATATATATTATTTTAATATTTATTATTTTTTTTCATCGTTTCAGAAACGTCTTCATTTATTATAACACAGTTAGAACGAAAGTCTATGGCGGTCTCGTTGCAATATCTGACAGATTTTCTAGCGAAGTTACCAGAACTACGAGATAAGCTGCAGCATATGAAGACAATAACAAATGAACTGCGTGTTTATGCCTCTCAACTGAGTGACGGTTAGTTTTGAAAATAATTAAAAGTAATTAAATTTGTCAAATAAATAATTCTCTTTAAAGGTTTACGCGGTGTTAAACGTGACTTGCTTCTTATGCTCACTAAATGTAATCAAGAAGCCTGCCAGGAAGTTTTAACCAAATACGAAATTGGCAAATTGGATGCAAATGGCATACATTATGATCAGGTAGGCAGTAAATTAAGTTATTTACAAATACGTATATATAAATATAAATTTATGGTTTATATATTAAATATTCTGTAAGCATTTTATTGATTCATTTAATGCATTTATTAAAAATTTATTTATCATGCTGCATGAAGATGGTAGACAGATACTTTCCAAAGGTATGTTATAACAAAGTATTTTATTAAAAAGAAAAAAGAATAAAATGTTATTTAATATTTTGTTATAAATAAAAGAAAAAGTGTGTTTGAAATATATTTAGATACTTATTTGTTTATTTATTATTCATATCACAGCATATTAACAACTTTCATTTAGTAGAAGTGTTGCTAAAAATAATTTTTTACAGCTTAAATGTAATGTCACCTCAAAAATCAATTTACCATCCAAGATAAATAATTTATTTATACGGGAACAAATGATGATAAAATAAATTTCGTCAATTTTTATTCACGTAAATCATACAAAGAGATTTATGTTATTCTATTTACTGCATACTTAAATAGTTAGATAATTCCTAATTTTTAATCACTCTACTTAAATTAAATTAGATATAATTTTGAGGATTTAAGCTTTTATTAAGACGTGCTTGAATTTTGTGGAAACCTTACTATCTTCGACTGCTAAACGTGGTCTGTAAAAAGAATCCCTTGATAGGTTCGAATTTATCTCTATTCAGATAAATTCAGCAGCAGAATCGAAGTCAAATTCGATTATGATTCGCTCTGTTCAGGTACATAAAATTATCATCTGAGCACAAACGTAGATTTATAATACTTACCTATTTCCTCAGCTATATACGTTACACTATATCCCATTATCTGTATGATTATTTTAATATGCGTTATGCATTTACAGTATAATGTATGGTATAATGCGAATTTCTTTTCCAGACTAGGAAACTTAATCATTGAACATGTTTTTAATTTTGTTACTTAGGTACCTAGATTTCAAATGGGGGCGGCTGTCAATAAGACAGATTTATAGAAATTTAGGAAGCCATTCGAACTCTTCATAAAACGCGAAGATTATTTGACATTTCTCTGTACATAAAAAGATTATTTAACACCAACGTTAAAGCCTTCGGCTTGTATGACAAGGCGCAACTTTTAGAAGTTATTACCATGCGTTTGTGAAGTAGCGAAGATATTGTCCCTTGTCCCTGTTGGAAAGATCGAGTCAAGCTTAGTCATCTGCATAGACGAGTACTACCAGTAACTACGAGAAATAGACCCGGCTGCTTACACATCTACATCCTTCCCCTATTCCTATATAACACCCCTAACTCCTCTTAATTATTCTTACACTCCACCATAACCTATATATTCGTTTTTGAAATCCATTTATGTTTTCTGCGCTAAGGGTCCTTTCAGGTTACAACAACTACAACTACCACACCACTTTTATTATCCATATAAACGATCAAATATCACGGGTTATAACAATACAAAAAAATTAGTAAAACATCGGAAAACATCAAATAAAACTCAAACGAAAAGATTAAACTGTTATTTTGTTTTATTTGTTGTTATTTAAATAAGATGAGCCAATAAATTAAATATATTCTAACTTAAGAAATGCATCACTAACAACAAAATAGAAATTTATTTTATTTAATAATATTTACTACAGTAGTATATGTTGAAAAGCTCCTTTATTATTTCTATAACATCAAAGTAATTTAGTAACTCAGCATTAAGATCACGAGATGCTGAATATGCAACACTTCTCATAAACATTCATACAAAATAAATATTAATTTAATATTTTTGTTAATATGAAATTAATTAAATATTTTTATTTTCATAGTTACCTGATGTTACCGAAATAATTGAAAATTTGGAACAATTAATAAATGACAACATTGCCGCTGCAGGCAATCGCGGACGAACTGCTCTGGACAACATGCGTAAGCATTTGAATGAAACAATCGCTAAACACACACCACAAATTATACAGGCAATTAACAAAGCTGGTAAGTGTAGCAATTTGTTAATAAAAAATAATAATGTATTAAAAAATGTATATAATATATATGGTTTACAGGTCAAAGCTTCCAGAAGGCTTCTAATGATATTAAAACTGAATTGAAAAAGATTTCTAATTTAATTGGTACTAAAACTGACAAATACACTGGAGTTGCAGATGACTATCTTAATGAATATGGACCATATCGGTTCTATATTGGCATAGGAGTTTGCACAGTTTTGTTGTTGGTAAATTAATTGATAACTATAGGAGTATGAATTGTTTAATTAAATTATATTTTTTCTAATTATTAGATACTTATTTGTTTAGTAATGGCGTTACTATGTGGTATTTGTGGTAAACGGCCTGACGGTTATGGTGATGATTGTTGCAATAAAGGCTCCGGATCACGCTTCCTCATGATGTAAGTGCGAAGTATTTATTCATTTTAATTGATGTGATCTTTTAACTGTGACCTTTTTATTGCAGCGCTGTGGCATTAATTTTCTTGACATTATCTGCTATTGCTTTGGTTTGTCTAGTACATTTTATTTTAGGTTTAGTTGCATATCGAGGAGTGTGTGTACCATTGAAGTAGGTTTATAATTACATTACTTATCGAAATTATAATTCAATCATTAATTCAAACTATTTTCAGGGATCCACAAAACGATGAAATTTTTGCACTATTGGATAATTCAATTGATTTGAATAATGTACTATATCCTTCACAAGGCAATGGCAAGGCTGCTTCAGGAACTTTACCACCATTCCGTATATCGCATGCTATAACATCCTGTAAGGCGAATAATACCGTTTTTGAGGTTTTGCGTATACAAAATCGTATAGATATTCAAGAAATAAATGAATATCCTGCACAATATAAAATTAATCAAACTCTTGATAATCTCGTAAATGGCATTGATTTTGATAATGAGAATATAGAAATACTTAGTGATGCGGATAAAGAACGTATTCTTCAAATGGGCAACTCGGCGATCAAATACTTCGATTCAGGCCAATTTATTGATAACCTAAACGATACCATAACTAAACATTCCCTTACCGAGATTTCTGAAAAATTGCGACAAACTGCATCACGTATCACTAGTAGTGAAATGAAAGATGTACAAGTGAGTCTGCGCAATCAAGCATTACATCTTGAGACATATGAGCAAAATCTTGTTATACCCATGAAAAACCAGTCATCCCAGTTAATTAATTTAGCACGTGATTTAGATAAAATATTACGTTATAAGGAGCATTCATTCCAAGAATCAATACCATTATTAGTAAATGAAATTGATCGTGCACAAATATTTATTGCAAAGGATGGTAGACAGTTTGTTAAGGAAACTGCTGAAAGTTTAGTTAATTATTTCTCTAGTGAAATTGTACGCTTCTTAGGCATGGTTGTGGATTCTGTAGAAAATAAGATTGGATTGTGTGAACCATTAGCACGAGTGTATGATGCGGGTGTTGTTGCTGCTTGCAATCGTATTGTAGATCCATGGGTAAATTCTTAAAATTTTTAAAATTATATGTATAGTAAATAATTAAACAATTTATTACAGAATGGTTTCTGGGCTGGTGTTATAGTATGTGTTGTGCTTTTCTTGCCAACCCTTATTGTAGCTGTTAAATTGGCAAGCTTATATCAAAAATCAGACCCCTATCCTGGACCCTTAGTAGAGTCGTAAGTACTATATATTGTCATATATACTATATATATAATAGTTATTTACTTTAAATTTCACATAACAGCTTGGTAGTTTTTTTTAATAAGTTTGTTACACTTTCCTTGCATCTTCTAATTTTTTTCTTTCATTGTTTTTGATTTTTAAAGTTTTCATTGTTGCATCCCAATATTCTTCAAACTATTATCAGCATCCAATAATTAGTAATAATTTTTATTTCTATTTCAAAATAATATATAACATAAAATAATTTTATAAATTATAATATTAAATCAAAAAATGAAAATCAATTAAAATAAACAGTTAAATAAGTAAATAAAAGAGTAATAAAATAAATTATTAATATTTATTATTATAAAATTTAGAAAACTATAGAAACAATTTTATAATATATTATAATATTATTATTATTTTAAAATAATTGTATTCGATATTGGATTTAGAAAATTAGGTGAAATATTAATATGAAATTATTACTTAAAAATAAATAAAAATATCTGAGAGGTAGCTTTACTTATCAATATAATAATGTTAAAGAAACAAAAACTATAGATTTGAAAAATTTTTTCAGAAATTATTAACAATGAAAAATGTGTATTTTTCTACATATATATATATTAATGAAAAAGGAAACAATTTATATAAAAAATATAAATTATTTATATGATTAAATTTTCCACGTAGGTTTTAGCTTTCTATTATCTGTCATTTAATTAACTTGATGTTTAAAAATCGTTTTTTTATACATGTTTGTTTGTTAGAGAAACAGTGTATGTTTTCAAGATTTTGTATGTATTTTTTTGTATTTAATTAGTTGTATTTAATTCGTTGTATTTGTTCAAGTTAAAGTTTTTCTTGATTTACTAAAAATAAAATAATTTTCAGGGAGTATTTGTATGATGCTTACAGTGAGCGTGATCATATTCCATTGGCAAAGTAAGTCTTCATTTTGGTTTCATTAAACTTCTTTTCATTTTTTCTTTATGAATAATTACAAGCTTTATATGAACTGACACTGTTGATTTTATAACATATTATAAACAAAATTATGATAATACATACTATTTTTACATACCATTTAAATTTTTTTTAAATCAAAAAAAAATTACTAAAGTATAGTTTTAGGCTGCACCTAAAAAACAATTCACGGCTTGTTTTAAATTTTTTCTTCGACACACTCGTAAACTATGTTTTTTAAAATAATGAACCACAAAAAAATTAAATTTTTCATTTTATTTTATATTTAATACATATTTCACTAAGAATTTAATTGGAATGATTATAATGCTTGTAACTATTTAAATCTTTAAAATTTTTAGTCTTATTAGTTAATACTAAATTTAATTTTTTTTTTAATATTTCAAAGTATTTATTTATTATTTTTAAATATTATTGTTATATATTATTTTTATTTAGTTTTTATTTACATTATTTTTGTTTTACTATATTACTTTTTCTTTTTTTTTATTATTTTTTATTTGCATTATTTTTATATATTTTAGAAAATGATTAATTTAAAATTTTTTATGTGTACTGTTATATTTTGTTTAGTTATTTTAGGTTTATTATTATTATATTTATTTATGTATTTACTTAATTTTTTACACAATCATTTTAAAACATTTCATTGCAAATCTTCATTATATCCCTGCTTTCTTATAGCGGACCCAAAAATAAACGACGAAAGAATAAAGATCGTCGCAGACGAGAATACTATGAAGAAACTGTAGGTTCTGGTGGGCATGGAGCACCATCCACGGCGTCTGGTGTACGTGATACACGTTACAATGATATGGCGCCCAAGTAAGTATAATTCCTTGTTATTTCGATATTTGCTTTTTGCCTTGAATTTTTATAGATATATTTTTTTATAGTAATTTTTGCATTTTGATATAAAGTTTTTACAAAACTTTATTTAAGTCTTTGTCTAATTTGTCTAATTATATTATAATTAAATATTTTTGGGTAGCATTTAAACGTCTTCTTGGAATGCTTAGAATTTATTTACTCCATAATTATATACTATATTTTTAACATAAATAAACTAAATAATGTTTTAAGATGTTCAAGCTCATATTGGTATTCTAACAACACTTAATATATATCGAAATTTCATTTAAAAATATTAAACTGTGTTAAAAGGAAATCAACATAATACAATTTATATTTTTATTTTTAATTTATATTTCTTAAATTTCTTTAGAGCTATTGTTGGGGCTATTGATACAAGGCCAAAAGCACTGACGGCAGATGGTTTCTTTTAGGTATAAATTATCTACCTGTGATGATGTGTGCGTGTGCTTTACATTACTAAACATTTACTTCTTTAACCCAAAAATATAATATAACTCATTACATTATTTTTCCAAGCGTTATAATTGTTAAAACTATATATTTACGACACCAATAACAAGTGTTAACCAAACTTCCCAATTGTGTCAAATGCCAAAGCAAGGCAATTACTAAACAAAAGTGCATACAGAGTTGGTGCCATAATGTGTAACTAAGTAAAGCTACTTCAAAGCCATTTATTAATTTTAAGGATGCCTATTTACCACTACTGCAGACATTAGTGAGAGTATAAGTTTTTTATTTTTAAAAATAATAATTTAATATTTTGTGCTTGTAGTCAAACATTTCGTCATACATTTAACTCTGGCTTATATTGTTTTTTTCGAATACTACTTCATTGAAACATCAACAACTAGTGAAAATCATAATGTGTTAACCATTTCGTGTCATATGACTGCATTTTTTCTTTTTTTTTTTTGTTTGTAACATTCATCTAAAAACATATAATAAATATTAATAAAATAATTCGAAGACATTGTAAAAAAAAATGAGATACCACATATATGCAATTCGATTTTTGCACTTTCAATGCTTCTGCTACACAACTATTTGGGTGTTCAAAAAATACGTACTGCTTAGAAAAGACATCTTTATTAGGTTTAATATAAAGAAAATTTAATAGAAAAATAAAAAAACAAAATGAATAAAAAAACAAAATATAATAAATAAAATAAAGTATAGAATTTATATCGAATTTTTTTAAATAATATATATATACAAGTATTATACTATATTTTACATTTTACAGCAATAATTTTATCACAGTATGTTTATTGTAATTTTATTTTACTAAAAATTATAACAAAAATTTAAATTTATTTATAATTTGTATGATTTCGATATAAACATTATTGATATGTAATTTTAGCATTTCCTCTATCTTTGTCTAGTATTTAATAACAGAAGTGTTCCTAGGATATTAATAAGCAATAATCTGAACTGGTACTGTTCGAACATTATTATATTGAATCACCACGAATATATCGATTTCGACCATTTGAATCCACCAATTTAAATAAAAAAATTTCGAGTATATCAGATTGCTCAGTTTTATATAAAGATACTTATAACAGGTTATATTCGAATACAATATGGTGGCCAAAAATTTTTAGTGTCTCGCATATTTGACCACAGCTAGCATAAGCAGTAAAATTCTTGAAACCTCGATCTAAAATAATTTTTGTAAAAGAATATAATCAACTGCTGTGAAATAAATTTTACCTTGTGTGGCACATTAATGTGTTATCCATTGGGACCATGATGAATAGAGTTCTCCTCTTATGTGTTACATGAGTTGACCTCTTACCTCATATTCTTAATTCATTGATATCTTTTCCAAAAGATACAATATCAGCAAGGTCTAGTAATAACAAAAGATAAGTGTGTTACATATCAAAGCTGTGTTTTCTTTAAGACCACGTTTGTATTCTGAACACGCCTCCACCTGTCATCTCGCTTTTATCTTGCAGCCTGAACAGCAATTGTTCAATTCTGGCTAATTACATACCAAATAGATACTTTTCACTTTGTTTAAAGTATGTTTAATGTCAACATGTGCTTAAACTGCAACTTACTCCATTCCTCTTGATTTCGTACATCAGTTTATATGTCACAACACATAATTTTGAGTCCCATTGATTAATAATTGTGTCTCGTTGAAATTGTGAGGTTCATCTACTTTGGTCCAGACTAGGTTTAATTACTACCCTATTCACACTCATATTCCTCCTTTAATACCCATTGGAATCAACATATTCTTCTGCTATTGTTTTATCTTTACTGCTCCACAGATTTTGCTAAGCGATGACAACTGAAACAAGCTTCGATCAGTTCGAATAATTTAATCTTCGAGTAAAACAATATATCTTAAAATATTTTTATTTAAAAGAATATTATTTATCACAATTTATTAGTATTATAATATCAATAATTATAAATAAATTTCTCACTAACAAATCATCATCAATAGCTATACACTCCATGTAGGACCTTAACTTGTTTTATGACATTCCTTCATTGTTTTCTATTTTTGGCTTTTAACTTCTAGTTGATTACATTTATATCTCTCAGCTCTTGTCGAACACTGTCACTTCCTCTCTCTCTCTATCTTACTTTTTTCTCGTTGTTCTAACTTCAATCTTCTGCTGGTCTGGCTGCTGCTCTTCTGGCATCCACAGAACGTGTCCTTTCCTTTTCAAGCGTTGTCTTTTTATGTGCTTGATGATGGTGTCAATTTCCACCAGTTGATTGAGTTTATCTATCATTATAGCTTATACGATATGATCACTAACAAATAATTAATAAAAATTTAGCGAACATAAAATTAAATTTTTATTATAAAAATAATTAATTAGAAACATTGCATTAATGTATAATATATCTAATAATTCTAATATCCAATAATAATATAATTTTATTATCTAATAATATATAGTTATCTTTGTCTAATTTTTAATAATAAGTAGCTTAGATATATAAGTTTATGTTTTTGTATGAAATATTTGCGAAAGAAAAGCAACAACTGTAACAAAATAAATTATAAATTATTTTTATACATATAGTTAAACATTTTATTGTAATTCAAGGTTCTCAAAACTATTATTTAAAATTCATATGGGGTTAAACACAAAAAAACGACCGTTCAATTAATTAGAAACATTTTCAAAAAATTTTAAAATTCAAAAGTATATATTAAAAAAAATTAATATTTTATGGCGAAGCCATGGTTTTGAATAAGAACTTGCTGCAATTTGAGAGAAATTGAGGTCACAAAATATTGGAACACATTTCTGGAAGCTGTATTCCATTTTTCTAGATATCTCTATTAAATTTATTACAATTTAAGGTATTGTTAAAAGTTTTCTATTAAAGTTAGAACGATAGGTCGACCAATTTAAGACGTTGATGAAATTATCAGATAACCATTCAATTTTGAGTGAATCGTTCCTAATTAGTTGAACCTAACTTTATATAATATGCATATATGTTACTATTATTTACCTTCTGCTCAAAAAGTACCCGGATTTTGTAAATAAAACACACAAATTTAAATTTTATCCTAATTTTTTTTTATCGCCTTCAAAATATGCTCCTTCTGAAGCGACGCTTAATCCAATCTTCCATACACTTTTCGTAGGCCCGTGAAGGTATGGCTTTTTGTTCCTTCAGCGAATATTCTTTTACCGATTCAATCGACTCAAAACGCTTACCACGAAGGGGCAATTTGAGTTTCGGGAACAGGAAAAAGTAGCACGGATCCAGATCTGGCGAATATAGTGCCTGAGCGATGACTGATGCCGTGTTTGGTCAAAAAATCGCGTACAACAAAAATTTTCCATAGTAAAAATCGCTAAATGCACTTAAGGTAGTCTCACATTAACAGCTGCTGTAAACAAACTAATTGATAGATGGCGCTCAAATTTGTACCATATATCAAGAAAGGGGTTCCCAACATAACAAAAAATTTTTTGAAAAATGTCTATTACTTAAGAAGTAGTTAACAAACAACAAAATCCGGATACTTTAGGTAGATCATTTTAAAACAAGGTTCTATCGTGAAGTATTGTAATATTAATTATTATCATTTAAAAATATATATTAGCAAATTTAGTGTAAGCAATAAATTCGTTATTTATTATTTTTATTTTTAAATAATTAAATATACTAACTATGCTTTAGAACGCTGCTTACTAACACATCAATCACAGCAATCAAATACACTATATTAACTGTCACACCTTAGAAACCATATTTGAACGCTGATGAATCAAACTATCTCTCTCTTTCTCTCTTAATACACACACCTATGTACTTCTGGTCTTGTAAAAATAACCAAGTTTACAACATATTTTATTTTATTTTATTATAAAATATACAAAAATAAATTATAAGTCTTATTGTTGTGAACTCTTATGTTTAGTAAACTAAAATCTATGTACGTTTCTTTATATGTTGTACATATTCGTTAAAGCCGTTTGTAATTCATTGTGAATTAATTGTTCACATTTTTATACATCAGTGTTGTGTATACACTGCCACAAATAACATATCCTTTCTATTTCTACTACTACTATCAAAATTTTCTCTTTCATTTTCTGTTATTTAGAGCAGTTTCTATATATTGTTATTAATATTTATTTTTATTTTTCTTTTTTCTTTGTCTATAGACACTGGGATGGTGGTCCACCACGTTATCAAAATCCACCGATGGCACCACCAGCATCTGAATACGAACGCCCACCGCCATATTATTATCCTGGAGCTACGGAGCAGGACTAAGTGTTCTATATTGAAATTCAGTTTTAAGATGTGTTTGAGGAAATTCACGCACGCAGCAGTAAATGTGAAAAGATATGAATTGGTATTAAAATTTTAAAAACCCGAAATCGAGTGCAACCAGCAACAAGAAAACAGCCAACGTTATTTGAAATTTAGACTTTAGGATGTTAAACTTTCTATTAAAAAAAATACGAATATGTAAAAAAAAATTTTGTGAAAATTGTAAGAAACTTCAGGTTTTCCCCACAGAAAGTAAAAATGGCTTTAATCAGAAATGAAATAAAAATAATAAAAATTAATCGAATCCAGAAAAAATAAAAAAATATATAAACTACAATGAAAGGGGAAGTAAGTTAAATGCATAGATTGAGACTGTAAATTAAGTTTATTAATGTTTTTTATATGTTTATAGTTTTAAATTTTATATTATGTGTATTTTTAATATTAGAAAAAATATTTAAAAATTGCATTTGCTGGCAAATTGGCCAAAATATTTTGTGTGTATTTTTATTTTGAAATTAATTGTTTTGTATTATTTTTAATAAATGAAATATTTTTATTTAAAAATTTTTACTACAATTAGTAAATTTAGTATTCATTTTCTAAGTAAATATTATTTTAATTATATCATTGTAAGGAAGGAAAAGAAGTATGAAGATGAGGAGGAGTTATTGTTAGGTTGTTATATTTTAAGTGATTTATTATAAAATAAAGGCTTAAAATGGCAGTACATTTATATGTAAAGAAATTTAATTCTTCCAAAGGAGAGAGTTTAAAAATAATTTATATACTCTAAATTTCTATATAAGTCAATTTTTAAATTATAGCAAGTTTAATTTTTTTTATTGAAATTGTTTAGTTTAAAATGATTTTTTAAAATTATATTTTAATTTAAAATATGTGTATTTATAAAAAAAAAATCCAAAGTAATTGATATCGCATGAATAAAACCAACTAAGCATAAATGTACTCAAATTGGTATATAGTAGGATATATGATTAAGTAATTAAAATGGAAAAAAAAAGTAATTGTAAAACTGTATTGACAGAAAAAAGCATTTGTGAATTACAAGTGTGCTTGGTAACAGCTCCGAAAGCTCCACTTTTTTAAAGTTGTTTTTAGCATAGTATATATTATATAAATATATATATAACATAATGTGAATTTTTAATGAAATTAAAAAGATAATATTAATTGTGAGTAAATTGAAAATATGAACATTTAAATATAATTACAAAGAAACAAGCACCAGCTTAAGAGTAAATATATTGTTGTTTTACTAAGATTTTAACAACAGTTTAGCTTTTAATTAGCTACTCATTATGACTACAAAAATAATTAGTATATATGCGAATGTCCTTTTGAACAATTTTTAACATATAATTGTAATTATAATAAAATTTACATATATAAAAATAATATTGAAAAAGATATTAAAATTAAAAATTTGTTATTTGTGACTATCAAGTAAATAAAATGAAATGCTGATGAAAAGTGTGAAGATTAATAATAATACTTTACATATTAACTTAACATTGTTCACATTATCATACTGTAACAAATTTTTAATTTTTTTTACATTTTAATGTGCTCATAAAAAGAAAATCGTTAAAGATAAATACAAACATTAAGTAAAGTAAACGGTTTTAAATGTTGCCAAAAACAAAACAAAAAACAAAAAAAAAAACAGAAATAAAAAATACTATTATTTATAGTGGAACATAAAATTGCATTTAAATATTAAAATATAATAAAAAAAAATTTGAAACAATAATAATAAAAATTATTTTTATATTTCATTAATGCAGAGCAAGGTCAAAATGTATCGTAGGCGCAAACAATACACTGTTAAAGAATTTCTCAAACTTTTAATCTATAAATTTATTGAAATTTTAAGTTAAAAATTTTCATATGAAAATTGATCTCAAAGTGTTAAAGAAACACAGGCACATATGTTATTTCAAAAAACATGCTATTAATTTTTCCACACTGTATATCTCTAACTTTATATTTTTTAAAAGAATTATGAACTCTTGGCCTTTGCTGAAATAATTTTTTACACTTTAAAACCATGATAACTCAGAGGTATCCATTTAATGCAGAAATAAAGAAAAAAATTTGTTGATACCTCTAAACACAACATTTAGTTTAGTTATCTATGATAGTAACAAAAAAAAATTTATTTTAATTATTAATTAATATGATCAAAGCAAAATTTTAAAAGAAAAACTTGGTCTAATTTATTTTTGTTTTAATTTTTGAGTCGTTACTTCGAAATTGTTTAAATTACTTGGTCTATTGTTTATAAGTATAATTTTTAAAAAGAATTAATATATCCGATTTAAAATTTTTCTGTCTAACTCTGTTATCGATAAAAATTTTTTATTGGTAGGTATTAGAGAGAATTTTTTAACTTTCAATTAGAACAAAATGAAGTTTGGATTTGATTCTATAAATTTGTATACTTATTGAATTCTATTATAGCAAACTTTCAAAGTAATTTAATTTCTAATATCCTGTATGTTTAGCAGTGGCATCACAATGGACCAGTGGGGTCGGACTGATTTAGTTAACCAAACTGACTGCCACAAAAAGCTAACAATATATATATATACATTCGAAATTTTCATCATTACCTTAATTTTATTTTATTTTTTATTTATTTTTCTTTTTTTACATATGTATGATATATATCCACATATAACAATATACTTGCCTATTAAAATATAACTTTTATATACCAACTTATAATAACACTGAATTTTCTTTTAAAACTGCGCCTTAAGTGTTTCAAGTAAAAAATGATCGAAACCTAAATAAAATGTTTGTAGGTGATATTAAATGCAACAATTATTGGAAAAAATATTTAAAAAAATAAAAATTAATATAACATAAAGACAAAATTAGAAATGATTGTAATTTAGTGTTTTTTTTTTATATTTTAGTAAGGAATTATAATAAAAACTTAATCTATATATAATATAAATTATGTGTACATGTTTTCTACTAAATTCATAACTTTCACTTTTCATTAGTATATATACAATATATACATATATACTTGACTCAGTAATCTTTAAATGAAATTTTTAAGCATAAAGTCCATGAAATCTAAATAAGTAAAAATGAATAAAATAAAAATTGATAACCACAGAAATTGCATTTCTCTTAACTGTATTAAGAACATATAGATCTTTTGTTTATAAATATTTATAATATATAAAAATATTAAAATAACTGCCATTTTATGTTAGAGCCTTTATGGTGTTATAGTAAAATGAAATTAAATAAACTACGGTCCTAAAATTTATTACTGTTGTTTAGCTCAACTCTAATACTATTAAATAAAGTTTTTCATTAATACAAATAACTCTCATAAGCCATTGATGAAATGATCTACAAAATCTGTAGCACGCTAAGCTCATTGTCACATACTGATGACCCATATTCTAAAATATTTTCTCTCTCTTTTAGTCTAAACTCATAAAGCAGTTCAATAAGACAGTTAAGTTTATAAACAAAACAAGCTTAGCTAACAAATGTTAAAACATGTTAAAATAATACACACATATTTAAATAAAATATATGTTTAAATAAAATATATATTTAAATAAATTAGGTGTATAATTACTTTAAGTTTTTGTTGTTTCTATCTTTTTTTATATCTATATGTAATATATAATATATAAAAAACTTGAAGTTTTTTCATTAACCCTAAAAATTTTAATATAACAGTTTTTTAATTAAAATATATTTAAATTAGTCATATATTAATATTTCTAGCCATTTCACTTTAAGAACATTAAGCAGATCAATATATGATATATATACGAATGCAGATAATTAATATATTTAAACTTTAAATCAGCGAAATTAAAATAAAAATTTCACTTTAAAAATATAGAAATATAGAAATTTTAAAAATACAACAAAAATTATTATTAAGTAAACAATATTAAATAAATAATATAAGAGATAATATTGTGAAAATCACTCCAAAGTTACAATAAAAATAAAAAACTACATAATAAAATATTGATTGTATTATTTCCATATAAAAGTTACAATAGTTACTATTATTAACTATATACATTTTTTTTTATAAAAATTAAACTATATATTGATGATTATTTTTTTAAAAATTTTGATAATAGTGACTAAGATTAGTTACTATTTTGATTCATTTCTTATATAATATGGAAGCATAGGTAGTTAGAAAAAAGTTAATGGATTTAAGAAAAGTTTTCCAATAATTTATATTTCGTGTTAACTTGCTAAACAATTTTCCAGCTATAGAAAAATATTTGTTGTGATAACCCGAAAAGACCTATAAAAAGTAGGAAAAACGAAGATTATAAGACGAATACATAGATTGTTGGAGATGAATTCAGTGTGTATACCATAGTTCGTTTGTAAGACATAGAGCTGATGTACCTCTTTCTCGGTTTCCTTGTAGGGTCTAAGCGAATGTACCCTGAGAAAAAACATTAGAGAACTTGTTATTCTCGGCATAGTTAGTTAATCTCTTTTTCGACTGTATTATATTTATTAAGCAGTTATATATTTAGTAAATTGCCATTTATGATTTAGATCCATATAATAAAATCAATTTCAAATTGTGTGCAAATATTTTGATTCAATTCAAAAAAAATTTCCGTCATAGTTTTGTATATTGAGAAAGTGCTACATGCTTTCTTAATACAACAGTTAAAAACTTTATAGTATCTCTGTTTACAGACAGGAAAACCAGAAAGATGAAGTGAAAGTAGATCAAAACCTGATTCAATTAATTAGATTTCAATCTTCAAAATTTTGTAGAGGTTTAGGAGTATTATATTGTATTAGATGAATTTATGAAATTAAGTATTTGGTTCACTTCCATATTAGTAACATTAGGAATTGAGTTAAAGAATACTGGTTCCATTTGGATCATGTGCTGACCGGTGTCATAACATATATTCTAGTATATCGTTCACAATTACTAGACAACAAAATCTATAGGAGTTAAATAGGGCAGTCTTACCTTCGTTCCATGCCACCCTACAGTCCACTGTCCAAAACCAATGTACTTCTATCATGTTTCTAAAGATTAAATCTTATGTTGTAGCTTTTGAGCATTAAGGTGATGCCGACTTAATTTCGCTGCTGAATTAAAAATCCTTTGGCCTCGTTGCAGGAATTCGTTTTCCTGTTGGACACTCGCAAGAAATAATTATAGAATTGATATGTGTGGGTCTTTCGAAAAGGTGCCGAGTCTAACCAGCTACTCATTTTCCGTTAAAATAACAGATCATTTAAAAGTATCCAAAAAACTGACACTTTTGCGCATCATAAATATATTTTCTTGATACAAAGAGTCATTGTAACTTTTATACAAGTAAAGAATGAAGATTTTAACCAGAGTAATTTCTCACGAACAATATTGCTTTATAACTTTGTTTCTAATTATTATCTACTGCTTCACAAGAATATGTGATAACAGATTATCTCTTTAATAACAATGATATCAATAATGTAAGGATATCCATATCCATTTAAAATGAATTAATCGCTTTTGCTGGTTGGTCAGTTCGTGAGTATGAAAAACGATGTTTCAGAAAAAGGTGTTTAAAGTGTCAGATAGAGAAGTGGCAATAAGTAAGTTTGAAAAAATATTGAACTGACTTGTCGCACCTGAAGAAGATGGTTTATCAGATCAAAAATCAGCAACGAGTCGTTAGGTCAACTAGTTTAGAGAAATTGTCGTCAAAGACATAGGTTGTGTGCAAGAACTTATCTTAGTTTCATCGATAGAAGAAGATAAAAGTTTGTATAAAAACTTAATTGCTAATCATTGCACTCTTCTGATTGAGTTAATCGATTAATATGCTTAATAAAGTTAGACAGACAGACTTACCAACACCGCGTTATCGAATCTCAGAATCGCTCCTCGGGAAGGTATGCAGGCTCCTCGGGGAGGTATGCATATCTGAGGTCATAATAGATTGTAAAAGTGCTCAAGTGCACTGGCTCAAATAGCTTCAATATAATACACGTAATAATAATAAAGTTAGTAGTTATATTTTTTTTTATTTTTAATATATTAAAAATGAATTAAATATTTCGACAAAACTTCGATTTAGTATCCATTGCATTTTGGTTAATTTGAATATTTTAAGTAACTTTTTTCACTTAACTTTACATCGTTACAGTATAGTTCTCCATATATTAGTCTTTAAGTTTGGAAATTTTTGGATAAAAAACGCCAGCAATCTCATCGAAAATCAGAATGCCCTCGAAGCATCTACCTTATATGAGATTTTTTGAAAAAAATTTATAAAAATTTGTTCGATTTTAAAGTGATTTTCTATTACAAAAAAATATGTTAGAAAATACTCTTCCGTTTTTTCTCAATGAAAACTGCACAGATTTCCATAAATAAAATTATTATTTTCTTTGTATGAATTTAAACTAAGATAAATAAATATATTATAAATAATACGAATAAAGTAACAGTTTTATTTTTATTAGTCAAGCATGCCAGCAACCTGGTATCCATCCAATGAAGCATTCAATCACGGATTGTTTGTCTATGAAAATATTGAGGCGTTAAGCGCCATTAAAAAAACGTAATGTACCAAGGGTGACTAGTTTTGCGAAGAGACAATGCCGAGTTTGGCATTTTTCACGCCAAATGAATTCATTCTTCCGGGCTTTAGCTTTAGCTTTTGCTTGGCTCAAGAACAAGAATTTAAAGATAATTATTTAAGAAACTATA